>NC_089783.1:5359676-5369676 GCF_040412425.1 Macrobrachium rosenbergii | reverse complement strand
TATGTGTATATGTGGGCTGGGTGGGATAACCCTTCGGTTTTTCACCCAGTCTTTAAGGATTACGTTCCTGGACCCAAACCTTTTCTCCTTTCTTTTTCTTTCCACTTCACCAGTTGCTGATACCCATTTATGGTTGGTGAGCGGTACTTATAAAGCGATCCGTGGACCAAGTTTCGGAGAGCCTGAACGCCTAAACTGTTTGCTTATAAAAAAAAAGCTCATACCTACTATGCATTTCTGGCAAAAAATAGTGTGTTTTTCTTTAATATCTCCCATACTAATTGCTTGATCAGAATGGTACTTTGACAAAACACTCTTGAGACCTTCCCTTAATTTTTGATACTATAATGCATTGGCAAATCTCTTTAATTAAGGTGTTTACTCTTGGCCTAATAAAGCCTAAGCCAAGTGAATCAGGTAAGTAGGTACAGCAATTGAATGCCTACACTCCCCGTCCCTCTCCTCTCCTTCCCTCCCTCTGTCTTGACCCTCCTCCTATCCCTCCAGTAACCCCCTTACCTATTCTCTCCGGCGTCGCTTACTCTACCTTTTCTCTAACCTGTTATATTTGTTAATAACTGATAGAATTGATATGTTGGATTCTTGTTATAATTCTTATTAACATTTCATGATATTGTTGTATTTCGTCAGGGTGTATAAGGAGTTTACAGCCTTTAGCTTATTTATCCAACTTGATGAACCTGCCCTGAGGGCTTTTAAATCCTTAAGTTTCGTGCGATATACGGCTACGACTTGGAAAGATAACCAAAATTAAATCTCATAATACAGCTTAAGACCCATCATACAGTTACAAGAGATTCAGATATCTAAAGCCAAGCTTAATTCCTTTTTTAAGGTGTAGACAGCATAAATTGCATTGAACAACCATGCAGAATTATCTTCATCTAATGTATCTCCAATCTGCATTCCCTTTCGTTTTACTGTTATTTTTCATAACTGGGCTACCTTATCTGCTGGTGCCCCTGGTATCTATACCTATTAAGACAAAAATAGTAATAGTGATAGCAGTTGTAATGATAATCATGATAAAGATGTTAATGATAAGAGAAGCATGATAAAAGTTTCTCTGTCTGTCTGACTCTTTAACTCTCTCTCTCTCTCTCTCTCTCTCTCTCTCTCTCTCTCTCTCTCTCTCTCTCTCTCTCTCTCTCTCTCTCTCTAATGTGAAATAATTATCGTCATCAGTTGGAAAATAAAGGAAACAACTGAACAAAAATTACAAAAAATTTATTCCTAATCGTCATCACTGTCAAGGAACAGATCATCCTCATCATCACTGTTTATGGTGATGATTATACATAGGATCTACAGGTCTTTGGATGTTATCATTTGACCAGTATGCTTCCTCGAAGGCTCTGGATCGTCTTATTGCACCGTCCCACACTTCCCTTCACTAACCTTCGCTTCCTCTATTCTGGCCTGTAAATCTGCCCGAGTGAATCGCTACTGCAATGAGGAACGCACACGTTTTTTCATAAAGCCCTAGACCTCCTCAATAGCATTGAGCTCAGGATGAGCAGGTGGTAGTCGGGCGACTTCATGTCCCCATGGACGGATGATGTTGTCAATATTATACACAGGTAGTGGGCGGTTTTGCTTGAAGATTTGCAACAGCTCAGGGCTTGTGGAGTTTGGAGGGAATGGTATCTGGCGGCACGTCAACCATTTCATGATATCTGCTTTAATGGTGGAGGAGTTTGGGCAACGACTACCTTCGCTCAATTGGTTGTGGTAGGGTGCATTATCAAGCACAAGCACTGCTGGCTCAGGCAATGATGAAAGAAGTTGGGACGTGAGCCAACGAACGAAGAGGTCGGCATTCATTTCGCCATGGTAGTCACCAGTTTTGTTTTTTGTAGGAAAACACAAGAATGATTCCTCAATGAAACCATCTTCTGTGCCTGCAGCAACAAGCACAAAACGCTCCCCCTTCTCCGGGAGGGACCTGCCGACTGTAGGTGGCACTTGTCATGGACTGTGTGGCATCAACCCACTCGCTGCTAGGATGCATCCTCGTGGTGAACCATGTTTCATCGATGTATACCACCTTTCTCCCCTCCTTCCGATATTCATTAAGTGCTCGGAGAGTGCGAGATGCGCCAGCACACTATATCAAGAGTTTCATTTTTTGACATACATTTTCCGTTTGTGGTCTTATAGCAGAACCCCATGTCATGTAGTAATCGCCACACTGATGATTCTGATTTTCCAGCTGGGATGATGCCGTTTTCACGTAAACCCTGTGTCAGACTTTTAATGGTGAATGTGTTTTTCTTAGCGAATTCACCGTGTACATAGCGGCGAATGGCACCGATAGCAAAATTATCAAAGGCACTTGGTGTGGGTGTCGGGGTACCATGTGTCGTTGACGGGTAATTGTCTGTTCCAGGTGGTGCTGTTCCCATGCTTCGCTGTAAAAGTGAATGCACTGTCGTCGTCTTCATGCCCATGACGTCTGCAATACGATCATAAGGCCTGCGTGGAAAACACAATAGCTGTAGAATACAAACAGAATTATACTGTGGCACAAATAAATATAATATTTAAAACTATGATAAAAAATCTACGAACTACACAATTTGTTGGATTGATATGCACAATTACACACACACACACACACACACACACTTATATATATATATATATATATATATATATATATATATATATATATATATATATATATATATATATATATATATATATATATATATATATATATATATATATATATATATATATATATATATATATATATATATATATATATATATATATATATATATATATATATATATATATATATATATATATATATATATATACACATAAGGAGTGAATTATAGGGTAAATATTCAGTAATATGCTTGTGTTTCTTATGCCACATTGTGTTATTGTGTGTGTCCAACAAACCTGAAGCTTCTCTTAACTGTTAAGACTAATCCTTATTTTAGTGTTAGCTTGTTCCATTTTGTATATGGAATGGAGACGTAATGCAAATGCATTTTGTTTGCGTTTACAGGGGCAAAGTAACATGCCAGTCATGAATATGAAGGAAAACCTCCTCAGTCAAACAAACACTGAGACAACAAACTGCTTAGGCATAAACCATAGCAGACACCCAAACTACGATAGTTAATGGTTAAGTGAGCCAATACACCGAAAAATTTTCAGTCAACTTATATAACACTTGATTACATTTACTCTACCTTTCAAGGAGGTAAAGCCAATCAATCCTGCCTTTGGAAAACGTGTGTTTCATTATTTTTCCACAGTTAAAAAGAATCTTAACGAAACCATAATTCGACCTTCTTGACTTCCAAAACCATGCTTTATTTTCCCTGTTACTTTTTTTTACAATATTATCATTATGGATTTTCGAATGAATATCCTCGTGATGGCAAATATATTGGAAAATACCAATGTTAAAGGTGGATGATATGGAAAATAGTAGATGAGACATTCGCAAAGTGAGAGAAGAGAGGGAGAGCGAAGTGAGGAAGGGAGAGCCAAGTGAGGGAGGGTCAGCATACGTTCGATTGTTTAACAAACTTACCAAAACGAGTTGGCTTTGGCTTTACTAGGACAAGAGTAAACACCTTAATTAACGGGATTTGAAAATGCATTATAGTATCGAAAATTAGAGGGAGGTCTATAGAGTGCTGTGTCAAAGTAATATTCTGATCAAATAATTAGTATGGGAGATATTAAAGAAAAACACACTATTTTTTGCCTGAAATCCATTTTTTTTAGTAAATACTAATGCCTTTGATGTTGACCTCTTGAAGTTTGTAGCTCAGTTAAAATTCTATATAAAGAAAAAAAAACATAATAAACGATACAAGGACTCTGAAGAATTATTTGATTTCTGCCACTGGTCATATTTCATAGTTTTCAGTCATTACCTATTGAATATGAAAGAGAATATATATCGTTTGTATAAATTATGTGTGAATTATGTGCTGTCCTTTTATGCAAAAATAAGACAACATTTTAAATTAAAACCGCAAGTAAAAGTTCAACTTATGTAAATGCTCCATCATTTAAAATATGCTCCACGAAAAATACAATCGATTTTTTGTGACTGGCTTGCATGAAGTGCCGCGTAGACTTAAAAAGAATTGTAATTCCACTTGAAATTATACAAACATATTTTATTTCCTGTGTCATACAAAAAGTCAAGTAAGAGGTGCATATAGTCAGTATAAAATTTAAAGTTTACGTATAATTTACAACTGATGTGTTTTGAAACAGATCTTTACTCAAAAACAATGTACACGGCTCAAGTGATTTTTTTCAATGTTTGCTGTTCTTAGCAAAAAGTGTTGTCACTTGACCTGCGTTAACATTTTATTGAAGAATTCATTAATTTCATGATTTAAAAATTATTTTTAACGTCCTGGAACTAAAGAGCATGATTTAGAAACAGGTAGTGAACTTTAAGGTTCGTTGTGTTTTAGAGAAACATGAGTATTTCTCTGTATCTGAAATACGGAAAAGAGGAAGAAGTCTTTAAAATAAAAGCGGCCAGATAGACAGAAAAATAGACATACAGAAAAGAGAGAGAGAGAGAGAGAGAGAGAGAGAGAGAGAGAGAGAGAGAGAGAGAGAGAGAGAGAGAGGGGGGGGGGCACTCAATGAAGTTTACAGTTCTTAAAATTAGTTATTCTCCGTAATCCTTCAATGAAAATCTAAATTCCCGGCAAAAATGTACCTAATAATAGCTATCATTATGTTAGTTAAAGTGACCGCATCTAATAGCATCTAGGGATATAATTTGAATAAATACTTTAAAAGCTTAACTGTTATAAATATTCAGAAAAAAATTTTATGATTTTGAACAATCATCAAATTAGTATTCCCTTAAATGAAACCGTTCTTTTTTTTTTTTTTTGCCTGGAAAATGGTTCAATAACCTATAGCCAAAAGAATATATTATTATGTCTGAATTATTATTTTGATTATATTGTAGCGCTCACATGGCAGGCCTACGATCAAAATCTGCTTTCTCCTGCGATGAGTAACGCGGGAGGAAAAACAATGCGGTCGAGGGAAACACAAATTCTCTCACATATCTTTTATGCAAATATCTCAATCACCATTATTGTCACCTTTCATGTATTATTATCATTCTGTATATTGTTATGCCAGCTTTCAAGTAATGTATGTATAATTGTCAATCAGATGTCCTGTATTCATTCATATGTAAATTTATGTCTGTGAAGAAACACAGATGCTTGAATTTAATCCCTTCCTCGATCTGCCAAGAGGGTGGGACTACTTTGCGGCTCACATGAGCTATTGACCTGTGTGAAAGTTTTGTAAATAAATTAGTAAGGTGTAGACCTCCGTATCTTACTTGTGCCTCACTCACATTGGTGACCATCAGAGATGGCCAAGCCCCCAGCAGCGACCCCAGTGCCATCAGCAAAAACCTAGCAGCCACCTCCATACACCTACTGCCCTTCACACCCCACCACCCAGAGGCATGGTTCTTCAGGGCAGAAATGTTTTTCTGCACAAAGAAAATCACCTCACTGTCCTCGAATTCCTGATGACGACGTCTTCGAGCAGATAGCAGGATGGCTGAACTGGAATCCCCATCACCTAAGACTTACTGAAGGACCAGCTGAAGCCATCCCTCAGCATGCTGCCTGCCCAGAGAGCCAAGAAGTTCCTCAACAACGTGGAGGCCCCGCTAGGAGACATGAGGCTGTCACTCGTGTACAAGCATGCCCAAAGCATCCACTATACCCTTAGAAGAGTTCCTGGTAATAGTCGATGAGATTGATGTGACTCATGTGGCCCACAAAACAGCAGACCCCTCACGCAGCAGCAGCAGTAGCGGCACAACACCAGGCCAAGCAGAATTCAGACACAGAATCAACCAGAGAGCAATCCAGAAAAGCCAATTGCCCCCACATACAAAAGATGCTTCCCCAGACAGAACTACAAAGAAAGCCTAAACAGAAGAAACAAGAACCTCCAGAGGGCTATACTTTTTCCACTGAAGGGTTGGAAACAAAGCTAGAAAATGTGACAGGGGCTGCCTATTCTCAAAAAACATGTGGCAGGGTCACAGACACAACCCATTCATACTAACATCAGTGGTAAGCAGATATGTTGTCTTGTAAGAGAAAGTTGAGTCTGCTCACTGTTGTTTTTCTTCCAGGTATGAAAGGAAAGGACAAACATGCTTCTCCCTAAAAGATGAAAGATCTGACATGGAGCTCTTAGTGGACAGTGGAGCATGCAGATCATTCATCCCAGCCAGCCAGAACGAAAGACTCAACCCTGCTCCCCCCACCAACCTCCATGTATCAATGGCCAGCGGAGCACCACTGATGATATATGGAATGCCGGAGTTGAAAATTGATTTCGACGGGAAAGAATACGAGTGGTTGTTCATTACAGCAGAAGTGAAGATGGCGCTCTTAGGAGCAGTTTTCCTAACAGTGCACAACCTACTAGTCGATGCAGCAGCTAAACAACTGATAGCAAGAACGACACAGAAATCATCTCCCCGAAAGCCGAGCAGATGTACGACAATGAAAACAACAAAGAGTCAATGAGAAGAAAAAATATGCCCCATCGCACCCGACATCCAACTGAAAGAGATGAGAGAAATAATATAAGAATACAGAGACGTATTCAAAGATGACCTGAAGTACGACCTAACAAAACCAGCAAAACACGCCATTCAGCACCACACAGAGACCAAAGGAACCCTAATCCACTTGGGATTCAGACAGCTGGCCCCAGAGAAGCTCACCTACACGAAGAAGGTATTCAAAGAAATGGAAGAAGTGGAAATAAGCCAGAAAGCCTTCCATCCATGGGCATCACCCCTACATATGGTACTAAAGTCAGATGGAACATAGTGCCCCTGCATAGATTAATTATGGCTGAATGTGAAAACAAAACCAGACAGATATCATCTACCAAATATAACAGACATAACAAATCAAATGAACAAAACAAGAATATTCACAAAAATTATTCTACTAAAAAGTTACTTCCAAGTCCCAGTAGCAAAAGAAGATTTCAAGAAGACCAAAATTATCATCCCATTCAGCACCTACACATTCAACTACAGCTGTTTCGGCCTCCATAACTCAGGGACAACATTCCAAAGATTGATGGATGGGATGTTTGGGGACCTTCCATTCTGCATGGCATATGTAGATGACATACAGATCTCCAGCCCAAATTTAAAACAATGCCTTAAAGATGTGAAAAAAGTGTTACAAAGACTGAAAAAATGGACTAATAGTGCAGGAAAACAAGTGTTGGGCAAAGTAAGCGGTGGAGTTTCTGCAGCACCAAGTGAGTCCAAAGGGCATTAAACCTCTGCCAGAGAAAGTGAAAGCAATAACAGACTTCCGCAAACCAACAACAGTGAAATCAATGACAGAATTTTCAGGGTTAATAAATTATTACCACTGATTCATACCAAACATTGCAAAAATAATGAGTCCCATATATGAATGCCTTAAAGGAAATAAAAAGAAATTAAATTGGGGAGAAAATCAAGACAAAGCTTTTTAGTGAAAGAAGCAATAACCTTTGCAACAACACTAATATTTCCTTTGCCACATAGGTCCTTCACTCTGACAACAGACACAAAAAATACGGCAATGGGTGGCGTACTTGAGCAGGACACTGATGATGGTCTTCACTCTTTGTCCAACAGCAAAAAAACTGACCGTAGCAGAACAGAAGTATTTAACACTTCATATCAGAGCTGAACTTGGACTTGAAGGGCATTGAGAGTGACACTATTCATCTCAGCAACCTCGAAAACTATTAGGGCTGAACTTGGACTTAAAGTGCATTGGGGGTATCACTATTCTTCTTAGGGACCTAGAAAACTATGAATTTAAAACTAATATATGTTGTTTCGGTTATTTTTACATGTCACAACCTTCCCACCCACTTTCTCGTTATAATGTGGTTCGGATTCCACAGTAAGCTCTAGGTCCTGTTGCCAGGTAACCAACTGGTTCTGAAACACGTAAAATAAGTCTGAACCACGTAAAATAAGTCTAATCCTTTGGGCCAGCCCTAGGAGAGTTGTTAATCAGCTCAGTGGTCTGGTTAAACTAAGACATACTTAACTTAACTTCTTACCCCACCTTCCTATCAGGGCTGAACTTGGCCTTAAAGGGCATTGGGAGTGTCACTATTCTTCTCAGGAACCTCGAAAACTATGGATTAGACAGTAATATCTGTTGTTTCAGTTATTTTTACATGTCACCACCTTCCCACCCCCTTCTCACCCCACCTTCCTATCAGGGCTGAACTTGGACTTGAAGGGTATTGGGAGTGTCACTATCAACCTCAGCATCCTTGAAAACTAGGGATTAGACACTAATATTTTTTGTTTTATTTTTTTTATCTTTACATGCCACCCCCTTCTCATCCCCCTCCCTATCAGGGCTGAACTTGGACTTGAAGGGCATTGGGAGTGACACTGTTCATCTCAGTGACCTCAAAACCTTTCGATTAGACTCCAATATCTGTCATTTTCTGTAATCTTTACATTTCATCGACTTCCCACACCCAACCCCCTTTGGTGCCAGTGATGTTTTACCCCCACAGTGTTCTCTGTGTTCTTTTCCAGCTGGTAAGTCATATGCGTACCAAGTTTGGTTGAAATTGCTCAATTTGTTTCTAAGTGTATGTGGAACATGCATGCACACATACATCCATTTATATATATATATATATATATATATATATATATATATATATATATATATATATATATATATATATATATATATATATATATATATATATATATATATATATATATATATATATATATATATATATATATATATATATATATATATATATATATATATATATATATATATATATATATATATATATATATATATATATATATATATATATATATATATATATATATATATATATATATATATATATATATATATATATATATATATATATATATATATATATATATATATATATATATATATATATATATATATATGCATGTATCAAAATCATAGTTACTAGTTTAAGCCGACGTTATCTTATTGTCTCAACCGATGGGCTCTAAAATGTAAAAATCTTAAATAGTTTAGAATACTTTTCAAACTAATTATTTCTGACGTATAAACTCGCAGGAAATTTGAGAATTTTTAAAGTAAAAAAATAATCTAATTTGATATTCATAACTCCCATGTCTTTAGGACTTGCGATGCTAGGTCGAATGTTTTGGGTTTATACACTATTTCAACATGATAAAATTTTACTTTCTTATAGCAGTGTCTATCTATTTCTTTTCACAGCCAATTAATGTAGTCCATTACTATGAATAAATGGGGAGAATTTGTTAGATTTCCTTGTTCTTCTAAACAGAAGAAAAAGTACAATTGCTGAGAAAGCTATATTTAAATAATCACATGCAAAAATAGAACAAACGAGGTGTTTATAAATATGGTTACCATCTTCCCAGGATTTTAGGAGTATGATTTCGTCACGTTTTATTAGTATTTATGTATGAATTATAATGATTCACGAAAAAAATAGATGAAACTGTAAACATTTCCCCGTCGGGTGTATAACAGACATATTCTTTGTAATTTGTTCAAAGTTTAATCCGTTCTTCAACGTGGAAAACCAACTCTTTCTCGAGGTTCATTAACTGCTGAATCTTCGTCCGCCGAAAATACCTCATTGTGAAGGCTAAGCGCGAGCTCTTCTGAACCACTTTCCTTAGAAAAGGAACAAAAAAATCCTCATCTTTTGCAGGACCTTTTGCTGAAAGTATTTGTTTCCAATTAGACGTACGTTTACCCCGGAAAAATGTTTCCTTTTTTTCGAAGAAACTGCGTATATAATTTTAGATTTTTGCGTACAAAAGTTGCTTCAAGAGTTTATTTTGGAATAAAAGTGAAGCAAAAAGTCGATCTAACCGAAATTTGTGAATCATAAAATC
>NC_089783.1:5317176-5357176 GCF_040412425.1 Macrobrachium rosenbergii | reverse complement strand
GTGGAAAGGTTGCCAGTTGGGTAATCAGTCTGGGTGAGTTTGTTAAGGAAGAAGTAAAAGTAACGTGTCAGGATAAATGTATGATAAAATGTTAGTGAAAAGGCACGTGATTTGATGAAATACAGTATATGAAGATCTCATATAATCTAATGATGAGGTTATGCTGCGTGTTTTTAGGTACAAGAGAAAATAAAAAAAATATATAAACCGTGAGTGGTGGGATGAGAAAATGAGAAGTGTAGTGAAGAAGTAAAATGGGGATATGTATTGTTCAATTTCAGTACATAAGACATGGACAGGATTAGTAAGAAGGTGAAACAGAATAAAAAGACATGCAATAAAAGAATAAAGTAGAAGGTGAACACGAACTTCAGAGAAAATAAGGAAGTAAAACTAAACTGAAATGTCAATGAACAAATGGATTCCAGAATAAAAGTTGCAAACAAATATGCTCTCTAATGAGAATAGAGTGAATATTTTGAGCATTTGTTGATTGAAGAAGACAGAAGAGGTGCAGAGTTTAACGACACAGGATTGGTTGGGGTTACCATTTGATTTTGCTGGCAGATATACTGTGGTATGATAGTGAAATATAGCTGAGCACCTGACAATTGTTTGTAACTAATGTATGGATGAGACCATTTACAATATATAGAGAAATATTTGAGAGAGGAAGAATTTTTCTTTTTTAAAAGGGCTAAAGTGATAGGGGAGACAAAGGATTACATAGTACTACTGGTGCATAATATACCATGGAATGTGTACAGAAAGGTTGTAACTGAGAAGGTAAGACAAATGGCAAGAGCTTTCATATGGTAAGAACAGTGTGTGGAACAAGTATCAACTATGAAACAGTCATATGGAAAGTTTGAAAGTGAAGGGAAAAAGGTGTATGTGATCATGGATCTAGAGTAATATGCTAAAGCTCAGAGGCAACGTGAAGGGTGTTGAGGATGTATGTTATAGAAAACAAGCTGCTGAATGCAGTTACATTTTTTGATAAGTGGAGTGAAGCATATTTGGTTTTCAAATGGGGACTGACTTAGGTTTGGTGTAAAAAAATAGCTAAGAGAAAGCTGCCTTGTACCTGTGGCTTTTTAATTGTCTTTATAGGTGGATGTGTGCAGAAAGTCACAGAAAAGAAGTGTTGGTAGTTGCAGTCTTGAGGAATAAGAAGATAAATTGTAGTAGCTGGTGAAAGGGTTTAAAAGTATTTGCAAGAGGGTACGGTTAAATTAATTGAGAGGAATCGTTAATTTATGAGGTCAAATGTAAATCAAAAGGTAAAGTGGATTTGTATAAGTATTTATAGTGAATAGTTTGGATGATTGTCGAAGCTTTGACAAAAGAGATTGTACTTTTCCGCAAGTTATGGTATAGTTCTGTGTTTTCCTTATTTACGTAAAGTGGAAATGCGTATTATATGAAAGATGGATATTATGTTTTGTTGTGTTTGTATTCAGTTGTGAAAAGAATTGTTTGGCTGTTTTGTGTATTTAACTGTAAGTATGCGTGTAGTAGTGCTTAAGTATTGGTCGTCGGTCGTTTGTTGGTTCGGTTACTAGTCGAAGATTTGGTGTTGGTCAACGACGGTCGGGAAGTCAGTCTCGTTACAGCTCTGGTGCAGTGTAGCTGTACCTAGGAAGTATTCAGGAGATTCAGCCATAGTTATCAGTGCCTTCAAATTCACTTAAGTATTCCTTTTCATATTAAGGTTCATTTAGGGAGATTTCCTTTAGGAGATATGCATATCTAAATGTAAGGAAAATTTCTTGAAGTCTCCTTTGGATGAGGATTATGAAGCAAAGATTGTGCTCATGCCAATCTCAATTCAGGCTAAGAACATCCAATGCACCATTTGAATTAACAGCAATTTTGTACCATTTATGTCTTGGATAATATAAACAGTTCAATATGGTTTTGATTGTGGGTTAGAATAATATAGTTGAAGTAACCTGGGTATCCTAGCATAAAGCTTAGGTTACAATTAAATTAGTACATTTCAAACCGTTTTGACTATGCGATCGCTTTACGATTTGAAATGCTATACTTATTCTGAATGAGTCGGAATAATGATGGTAAAATGAGAGATGATGGGGTTAAAGAATATGTGATCCATGGAAGGTTATAGGATGGCTGTCAAATGTATAGAGAAGACATGGAGCATCCTTGAAAGCCAAGGTTGGAGTATATAAAGGGATTTGTGGGTCAACGTTCCTTCATGGAAGAGGATGTAAATTCCAAATAAACGAAAAGAGTGGAAGCAGAAGAGATCCAATATTTATGCAGTGCATATGGCACAAAAGGAATTAGAAGGGAAAAAACTGTTCAATATGTAGAAAAAGCAGTTAAAAAGTTAACATAAAAAAGGATGGATTAGAGTGTTATAAGTTTTGGTCTGTGAAAAGATTATGTGATTCAAATGTTTTATCACTATACAAGAGAAGACCTTGGAATGGATGGATAGATGATAATAGTGTGTAAAGCCAAATTTGGAATGCACAAAGGAACTGTAGAGCTAACTTTCCTATTATATGGAAGAGAGGAACTGTTTACATAATAATAGAAACATGAAAAGTATTGAAAGGGAGAGAAATGTTGAGATTATCATTATTATTATTATTCAAAAGATGAACCCTATTCATATGGAAGACGTCCACAGGGGCCATTGACTTGAAACTCAAGATTCCAAAGAATATGGTGTTCATTAGCAAGAAGTAAGAGGAGATAAGGGGAAGTACAGTAAGAAGAGTTCTTAACTATTAAAAAAAAAAAAAATTAATTAATAAATAAAAAAAAAATTGATAAAAACGTATTAAAATGCAAGGAGAATAATGTTAGGGTAGTAATGCATTGCATTTTCGCTTGATCTTTTGGAGTTCCAATTACACAACATCCTCAAGGAGACTGTTCCACCGTCCAACAGTGTGAGGAACAAATGACCTCTGGAACTGAGAAGTTCTACAGTGGGGCACATTTACTGCATACTGGTGCTGCTGTTCAGCAAGTCTGGTTGCTCTCGGCAGGAAAAGGGGATCAGGAATCAATTGAGAATATGAAAGATCTCTGTTAAAGTTCAAGTTATGAAAAAGTGACAAACAAGAGACCATCCATTGACGGTCTAAGCCGTAACTGCTACTGTTAGGAACAGGAACCTACTACCACAGACCATTCTATCTAAAGATGAATCTCTTAGTGCAGCAAAGTAGAAAAATACTTCAATTCGTGATATAAGCATGAAATTTGGCACAAGTGCTCATTTTAACCACATCTTTTGAAAAATCTGGTGTCCATGCAAAATTTCAATATGGCCACCACTTTTCAAGATGGCCGCAAGTTTTTTCAATTTCTGGCACTTTGAGTAAATCATTGTTGAAATAAATACATCAGTCATTATTTAAATAATGTCTTCCTGGATAGAAGAGTTAACTGAAGATATCACCAGAGCTCCTACTACTATATTTACCATAGTGATAAAGATGGCATACAAAGTGGCCGCCATGAAACATTTTGCTTGATAACTCTGCGACTTAGAAAGATAGAGACATGAAATTTTTTATCTCTGCTTATATTTATGAGGCCAGAGAATCTGTTTCTAGCATTTCTATTGGACTATTATCAATATTACATCTTCGAAAGGGACCCCATAATGATACGGAAAAGTGTACAAGCAGAAGACTATAATGGAGTATGACAACAAAGCATCTTGGGTATGTTTAATTTTAACCCATTATATCCTAGCGTCCTCATTTGAGGAGACACATTTCAAGATTTTTTTTACCTCTTTTCTCTTATCAATTTATCACATTTGAATAAATGCATGCATTATTTATTTCATATTACACCCCATGACATTCATTTTATTAGTATTAAGAACTTTAAAAGACTTTTATGAACAACCAAAGTTGTACAAAAATGTGCTCTTATCCTATCGTAATTTCAAGTAATTTTTTCCAAGTTATTATAACTAATATATAATGAATTTCCCAAAGTATAGTAAATTAATCTATTACCCAAGCATTTTAAGTATAAATTGTGAATTATAAATCAAAGGAAGTTGTTCATTATCGACTTTGAAAATTGTGTCCTCAAATTTAGTGAGGACGCTGGGATGAAGCATTATAAATCCTGTTCAAACCTGTCGAAGTATGCTGGACGTGAACTTACCGGCCTACCTCGTTTTTTGTCTCAGTTTCTTTCGAATCTCTGTTGTGACCACAAGCAGTGAGAGAATATCCATCCATGGTAAGCATTATTTTATGATTACTGAAAACCTTTTTTAAAAAAATAACAATATTGCTAAAAAGTTGTGATGAACATGTTTATTTAACCATTTTGAGTGAAGTTACATTTTATATAACTGATTTCTTAATGTATGTATGTATGTGTGTGTATATATATATATATATATATATATATATATATATATATATATATATATATATATATATATATATATATATATATATATATATATATATATATACGTGTATACACACACACTCATATATATATATATGTATGTATATATATATATATATATATATATATATATATATATATATATATATATATATATATATATATATATATATATAGTGTGTGTGTGTGTGTGTTTATGTGTGGGTTATTACGCATGTGCATGCATACATGAATACTTGAAAACATTTGTATGTAGGTGTCTATTTATATATTCATTTGTCCATTATTTACCCTTCAGATGGAAAGATTGACTAAAGTCGTCCTTACCATGGCTGAAATCTTAGAGGAGTTATTCAATGAAGATGATGAAAGTGATAAAATCACTGAAAGAGCTGATGTAGTTCTAATTCCCCCTGATGTTGACCCTTTGACAGATGAGGATGAGGTACCTAATGATTTGACTGGAGAAGCAACAGTGCAAGATGTTCCCGGAAGTCTTGAGCTCCATATTGATTATAAGAAAAAATCTGGCAAAAGCGAAGCCATAACATCCAATTATACCTCAGCAAATCAAAAGAAAAAAGGGCCAAAAATATCACCTGGCACAAAGAAAAGGAAACTGTGAATCAGAACCAAGTTGGAGACACAAACAGCCAGAATACACAAAAGTGAAAGAGAGGACAAACATTCCAGGACAATTTGAAGAAAATGAAAGAAGACTTGGATCACCTAACACCTCTGGAATTATTTGAAACAATAATGTTCCCAGATATTTATGATCACATTGTGAGGGAAACTGTTCGTTATGCCACGGCCAGCAGAAACAAACTGGATTTTGTGTTCAGTGTAGATGAATTGAAATCTCTGATAGGAATTCTTCTTTTGTCAAGTTACCACAAATTACCATCGGAGAGGCATTATTGGTCAAAAGATGAAGACTTGGGTGTCTCTATTGTAAAAAAAGCAATGTCTCGGAATAAATTTCAAGTTTTGAAGAGTGTTGTGCATTTCTGTGATAATGCAGATGCAGAAAATAACAAAGGGGATAAAGGATTCAAAGTAAGAAGCCTGATTTCGAAGCTTCAGAAATCATTTATTCAATATAGAGTATTTGAGGAATGCATTAGTGTTGGCGAAATGATGGTAAAATATTATGGGCATAACTCCCTGAAGCAGTTTATCCAGGTGAAACCTATTAGGTTTGGATATAAACTTTGGGCGCTTTGTGGGACCTCAGGCTACTGTTATAATTTTGATCTTTACTGTGGTAAGAATCCTCAACTACATAAGAATGATGAAATAGCATTGGGTTCAAAAGTTGTCTTGAAGATGCTTGAAGCTGTAGCAGATCCGGAATCTCATACTGTCTTTTTTGATAATTATTTTACTGGTTATGAATTTTTAGTTCACCTACGAAATATTGGTTTTCAAGCGTCGGGAACACTCAGAGAAAATCGTTTGAAGAACTGTACATTGAAATCAACAAATGATATGAAAAAAGAAACAAGAGGCTCTATGACTACAGGTTTGACACCAATGAAGAAGTACTGATGGTAAAATGGCTAGATGACAAATGTGTAACTGTTGGTACTAATTACGACACTGTAGAACCCCTTGCAAAGGTCCAACGTTGGATTAAGACATCAAAGTCAAAAGGAAGCGTTCCTCAACCAAATGCAATTTTCAACTATAATAAATGTATGGGTGGTGTAGATCACCATGATTGGTTAGTAGGGAAATATTCTGTTTCTATTAGAAGAAACAAGTGTTATTGGCCTTTATTCATTAGAATGATAGATATGGAGTTGTGAACTCATGGATCATTTATAAATTGCTGCACCAAGGACGTGGTTTCACACATCTGAGTCTACTAGATTTCAAAAGAGCAATTTCTGTAGCTTATCCGAAGTTGGCTTTCATGGAAGGCTCAATAGGAAGACCCTGTGGTACCTTACACTCACGCACAAATTTTGCTGATGTTCTTTATGATGGTAAAGATCAATTTATTGAAAAGCGCAACACTCAACAGAGGTGTATGAACAAACCATGTACAGCAAAACCAAGAACCTTTTGCTCTAAATGCAATGTGACTCTTTGTATTGAATGTTTCAGCTCTTATCATAAAAGAAAATAAGATTGTCAGGTATAACAATAAAAGAAAGTACATTTAGTTTATGAAATTAATTTTTTTTTTCAACTAGAACTTAGGTGGGAATTCATAACATTTAAGTAAGAATGACAATATGGAACTGTTTATCTTTATCTGAAAAGATAATACTTTACTTAACAAATATAAACATAAAACCTATTGTCCCACTCTTGAAAACATGATTTTATTTGTCCCAGCATCCTCATTTGAGGACAGCTTACGGTAAGCTTACCCTTAGAAATAGATTTTCAGCTCTTGTGCAATTGCATCACCTGCACCTAGTTTTGTCAATAATTTACCATCATTAAGTGTGTGAGCACACTCATGTAGTCTTCTGCTGAGATTCATGTCATTACTTGTCAAAGATATAATACAGGTGCCACATTTAAAAAAAAATGCATGCTTCATTGTCGTGACTCATTCGACACTGTTTAGCATGCTTCTCCTGTGGTTCACTACCTTCAAATGTAGATCTTCGCTTTCTCCCACGATCAAGTTTTGCATCATTAAACATGATCTTACAGCTCTTTTGGTTTTTGCCATGTTTTGTTGCAGTGTTCCCTCTATGCCATTGCCTTCATCCAGCCTTGCTGGGTCAAAGGTAGGCGGCATTTCACCAATCTCCTGGAACAATGGTACACTGGTTGAAATCATGTTCCGGGTTATAATGTACAGTGGCCAGGGGTGAAGTTAGACCTTTATTTTTCTTGCCTTCCTGGAAAAGACAACATTTGCTCCGGTCAGTCTGTGATTGAATATACACTTGCCATTATAAGCTCTTGGCTAAGGCCGAGGGGCTATCCTTTTACCAACTTAATCTGATTTGCACATTGATGTTTGGGATACAACTAGGTTCGGTCTTCCTACACCTAGCCCGATCATTCATCCAGTGGCATTTAAGTCCCGTGTGATCTGTACACCATCCAGGTAAGCACACGAACAAGCCATGTAGAGCCCCACTTGCCATTGGCTCGGCTCTCCCACGCTGGCACCTTCTGTTGATTCAGGCACGGCTGTCTAACTAGATCTACCAACTATATGTATACTTTCTACCAGCTAATTAATACAGGGCTATTAGACAGCATTTGGGACACTAAACTACAAAACTACACTAAAGCAAAGCTAGTTACAGCATAAGTAAATCAAGATTAGCTGACATTGAACCCCATGCTGAGTTACACAGCAGTGAAGTCACCAATATGCACTGGTTGTGTGCTGACATGTATAGGCTTGCAAACTATTATATTGACCAGGAAGACATTTTTTCATCCCTACTGAATCCTGAGACGCAATTATTTAACGCCTTTGGCTGCCATATTGGATGTCATCTTTCTTTATACATGCTATATGAAATCTTTAACAGAAACACATTTCGCTTTTGCTTGGTGACTTTGCCTAAAATGTGTATAACCAAAACTAATGCATAAAAACATGACCAGAGGCAAATGAGTCCCATATTAAAAAACCTTGGCTAGTGGCCATCTTGAAAAATGGCAGCCATTTTGAAATTTTGACTGGATACCCAGTAATTTTCAAAAAGCGGCCTAAAGAGAAGATATGTGCCAAATTTCATGTTTGTAGCATTAACTGAAGTATTTTAGTGAAAAAAATTATCTGGCAGAAGCACACATCCATACCAGAGAACAGTATTCTAGTAAAAGAAGGATAAATGACCTAAAACAGGCTGCACTAGTTTTTTCACTGTTATAAATATACGAGGCCTTTTGTACCTTACCTAACTTTTGTGCAGCATTTGCTGACACTTTCATTAATTTTTTCTCAAAAGTAAGTTGTAAGTCAAAGGTTACACCTAGAATATTTAAAGCTTCACACTCATCCAGCAGAGTACCATCCACCTGAAGGGGAGGATGGGATGGAAAATCTGTACAAGATCCACTACTCTACAGTGTTTTCATATTACTGGAGTTCAGCCTTATACTCCACCGACTAAACCATTCACTAACCCACCCCATGTCCTAATTGAGACTAAGGGCAGCTCCATTTCTCATAAGTGGAGACTTTACAACACCCATAAGCGTTACATCACCAGCATGATTAACAATCTTGTCTTCCAGTAAAACAACCATATCACTTTTATGCACAAAAAATAACACTGGACCAAAACACTACCCTGTAGAGCTCTAGACACAATAGGTTTTGGTTCATTAAATATCCCATCAACAGCAACTTGTTTCTGCTTTTCTGTAAGATAATCTTGAAGTAAACCTTATCTACCCACTCTAAGATTACGAAGTCTATAAATAAGTGCCTTGCAATTTATCAAATCAAAAGCAACACTAAAATCTATTTGAATTACTCTACACCCAAAGCCCTTATCAAGGTTCTCTTGCAAATGGCATGTCAAATCTGATGAAGCATCACAGGTGCCAACTGCTTCCAGTATGTATATTGATTATCAGCAAACAGTCCTTCAGATTCCACACACTTATATAGTGGCTTGAAAATGAGTTTTACTGCAACTTTGGAGAGCATAGGGAGAATAGAGGTTGACATGTAGTTACTGCAGTCTGCAGATATGTCATTCTTTGGAACAGGCACTGTATTACTAAGCATGTGCCCATCTGTAAAGATACTAAATCAACATAGAAATCTATAGAATCTACTCATTTGGGGACATAACACACTACAAAGGTTTTTAGAAAACAAAGGAAAGAAACCATCAGGATCTTCACCCCAGCTATCAAGGTTATCAATAATTTTTTTAGCATCCCTAGAGCAAAATGCAAATTTTGTAAGAATAGGTTCAGGATGACAGGTATCAGGGACAGGGACATCCTCAGCTGGTTGCTTAGCTTCAAAAGCTCGAGGAAGCAGTTCAGCTTTTTCCTTAGGGCCAGTAACCAATCTACCATCATCTGTTAGTAGTGAAGGAATGGAAGGTGAGCCTGACCCAAAGATAGATGATGCCAATTTGGTCCACCACAGATGAGGCTGGGTAATTCCTTCAAGTTTTTTCTTTAAGGAATTATTGTAATTTCTCACATCTCTACGATAAAATTTAATTATATTTACAGAGTGGTGAGACTTGGCAAAAATGGTATAATTTCATGTGAACAATTTCGACTCCATGTGTTTAATTTGGTCAGTTAATCATGGCAAACTCTTCTGCATGTATCATCAAACCATGGTTGGTCATTTGTCCTGAATTTAATGTACTTTTCTGAGGCATACCTTACTAAAATACCCATCACCATTTCATTTAGCTTCTTCTTGGGAACTTAATCTGATATAGCATCTGAAATATTAAGTGCCTGACATGCTTCGATAATGCAGTCTCATTTCTCTCTAGATTTCAGCCAGACAGTTTTTCTAATGGTGGAATTAGGAATATACTGATTGATAGATATGTCCATCTCAGTGGTGTAGTGATCGGTTAGTGCCTACATGCTCTCAGACCTTGGGCTTCATGATAGCTGGAACATCTGTTAATATGAGCTCTAATCTATTACCAGATATGTGTTGATTCCTCAATTGGCTGGACAAAATCAGAGAATACACCGAACTCAAGAACAGACTGGCCATGTTGATCTGTGGAATTTGAATTAAACTACTCACTGTGCTTTGCATTGCAGTCTCCACAAATAACGAATGAAGCTTTTGAATCCTGTTAATGAGCCAAACTAATCCTTTCCAAGAGACAGTCATATATAGAATCGTCGATATTCGGATTGCGGTAAACAGCAAATACGAATACATTGTAGAACTTATCTAAAATCTTAAAACAAAGAATGTCATGGAAACTACACTCCAAATTTTTATGACGATGTATATGTCGTCTAGACATAGTGCATAGCCATGCCTTGCGCATGTGGGATGTTACGACGATAAATAAAACCTCGGCCATCAAACCCTGGGATTAAAAACTCAGTCTTTGACCTGTCCCTACTTACAAGTGTCTCAGATGAAAATATCAAATTTTAGTTACGGGCACGAATCTGGAGATCAAGAAAATTTTACCTTCAGCCCCGAATATTTGAGTAAAGTACTTTGCAATTTTTCTCACAGTAACGAGTAGCAGACCCAGGGTTTAGCTCAATGTCTCCCAAAAGAATTAAAATTAACTACATGAAATTATTAGGAAAATTAATAAATAGATTTATCACAACAACAACATAACAAAAAACCAACGCAACAATGAGCATAATAACGCAGTCGACAACAGTATTTAAATTTTTTTACCAAAATTTAAAATTATAAATAAACCTAACCATATGTCATTAAAAAATTGCCGGAAGCGACTGGTCGAATGGTGGAGCTGGCACACCTTATAAGGCATGAAAGTAACGGGCCAGGTTTGCCATAACAACTGCAGGAGGAATGTCAGGATGGATTTAGAAATTATGAAAAACTCAGAAGGAAAAGATTAGGTAAAGAAGAAGGTACAGCCCTCATAATCCACCAAGCAACTTCTGTTTTCTCATCAGCCTCTCCTACACACATTTCGAAAACACAGGAAAGCAAAAAAAAAAAAAAAAAGGAGAAATGACAGATTGTACCCTCAAGCAAGGGACCTCAAACCCAAGACAATGGAAGGCCATGGTGCAATGGCTGTGGCACAGTCCAAGTTAGGAGAACAAGGTTTGTATTCAGAGTAACCTTCTCTTAGAAGGGTTGCCTGCCAATGCTGGAGGGTCCCTTCCACTCGCTGGTTTGATTTAGGTGTATCTTTTTCCTAGAAAGTTGCCTGCCAAGGCTAAAGAGTCTCTTCTGCCCTAGATAAGTTGAAGCAGTAAAAGGGGTAGCTTACGTGATGGGGTGGATCAGAATGATTTGAGAAGGTTTGGTTATGAGGAGAGAATAAAGGTAACTATCTTGGTAAAAGGGAATACAATTCTGAATTGTCAGGAGGATTGTCAGGAGGAAGAACAAGAGGAAGACTAAGTGGAAGGTCATACAGATGGTATTAAAGAGGTATTCCTTAGTCAGAGCTTCAACACCCAGGAAGTGAGAGAATGCATGCGAGAGAGAGAGAGGTGAATGGTGCTGTGTCTAAGGAGTTTGACCTGCCACTGATAAACCTTCGACGTAGGTGCATGGTGTATCTAATGTGTAAGCTTTTTTGCACAGGGGTTTCAATCACTAGTCATCTGTTCAAAAGTGAATGTTGCTATGCTAATCGTTCTATAGTTTCACAAGGATTAGTATGTCCAGTTTCCCAAAATATTGTTCCTCAATCTACCAGTGCTTCACAGTCTTCATCCTGACCTAAGAAACTTCCCACAAAAAACTAGCACTATCATACTTCATCCCAGCTACAAGAACATTTCAATTCTCTATTCACAAAATCAATTATTACTATCCAAGACAAACAGTAATTTATCTTGCCGTATATTCCCATTGACCACAAATCACTCTATTTCAGTTTTTAACTCCTGAGACACCAAATTAATATTCTTTCATTGGCACGAAACACGTAGCCTCAACCCATTGGATCACCTCATAATCCTTTCCTGGACTCCTACATCCTTTCACCTGAGTTTCCCGCTCCACTTACTCCACATGCCCTTAATCCAGATCCTGCTTCTTCACTTGGCGTCTCTGCCTTGCACAGTAAGGTAAGGTCTACAAGGGAAATGTGATTACTTGGACTTAATGAAACAATCCAGTGTATAATGAAGATTGCCATTAAGAACAGTACATTAATGCGGGTGCGGTACAAAACAACTGTTCATTACCTGAGTCCACTTCACGTAGCAGCTTTGAGGACATGGATACCTCGTTAACATATCCCAGCGAGAGCAAAATATGCAATGTCAGGCACGGGCAAAAAATTTTGATATACACCTTTCGTGGGAATCTTTTAGCATTTATGTGATTCATTTTAATAAAAAAATTAAACACGTTTTTATTAAAATCCAGGAAAAAAGTACAAAATCATTGTTTTAGACACACCAGTATTTTCTTACAATTAATCATGTCTACAAAAATAAAAGTGTGGGTGCCAAACATAGAAGGAAATGCTACGAGAAATAAAAATAATATATTTCTTGTCTTGTAGCATTTCCTTCCATGTTCAGCAGCTGCACTTTTATTCTTGTAGACATGATTAATTATAAGAAAATCCTGGTGTGTCTCAAAAAATTATTTTGTACTTTTTAGTGCACTTTAATATAAGCATGTTTTAAAAAAAAATATTTGTTAAATTTTATACTGTTTAGTTTTGACAGAAATTGTTACCAATTTATCTTGTCGAGCCAAAGAAGGCTTGAAAATCCGTAGAGTTATTAACTTATTCTACGGAGTCAAAGAAGATATGAAAAATCTGAAGACTCATACAAATCCTGAGATACTGGGAGAGGTCACTTTAGGGTCATTAGAGGTCACTGCTGACCTACTGATCATGTAAGGTTGTTTGTCACCAGGATTGAGCAACCATGCAATATTTCAAGTCCATCGGGCGAAAGGAACAGGTCGCAAATTGAGTTACAAGTTTTGACCCAAACAGACCGACAGACAGACGCAGAAATCAAGATAAATAAAAGCATGTAAAAATGATCAGTGAGTCAAGAAGATATCAGAAATAATGTATAACGATTGTTATGCAGAGATGATATGTTAATGTGTTAACAACATATAAATTGGTTCTCCATGATCGAATTAAATGAATCAGCAATTCACGAATTTTAAAACTACTTTTTTCATCATCCAAGCATACACCCTAAAGTAGTTTTCAAATTCGTGAATTGTTGAATACCAACATTACAGTTGGTATTCACCTCCAATGGCATAAAGTAGCATAACTTATATAAGTCTTGTAATGTATAAGTTCATGAATTTATGTTTTTCATAATTAAATACAAAAGCATATTCGAATGGGAGTCTTTATCATAGAAATAAGTGAAAAGGTCGAATGTAGCCCCCCGTGCCTTCATATACTGCATACGCTATCTTCTTTATTCGTCATAGAAACCTCGTCTAAAGCGGGCGGAGATGAAAAGAACCCTTTGTAAATAGGGAAGCTATTGCCAGACTGACAGCGCAGATAAGGACCTGTCATGCTGTCTACTCAGCTGTCAGTTTCGTTCATGGATAACGGCAGACTTCAAAGCTGAGATTATGCCCGTTTAGTCGCGATTTTTACATGAAGTATCACTACCTAGATTTTTGTTATTATTATGAAATCCCACCGATATATATATATATATATATATATATATATATATATATATATATATATATATATATATATATATATATATATATATATATATATATATATATATATATATATATATGTTTGTGTGTGTCGGGGCCTGACGTGTTGGAGGTCTCTCTCGTCTTTACCAAAAAAAGAAGGGATTTTCGCCCCTGGTGATTATACCTCTCATAGAAGGCAATGTGTCAATATTGTCTCTACATGATACCCAGGGTGTAAGCCGGATAGTGTTATGTAATTGCAGACATATTAATCTACATTCTTTTCAAATTAAA
Organism: Macrobrachium rosenbergii; assembly: GCF_040412425.1. Classification (NCBI taxonomy): domain Eukaryota; kingdom Metazoa; phylum Arthropoda; class Malacostraca; order Decapoda; family Palaemonidae; genus Macrobrachium; species Macrobrachium rosenbergii. The sequence continues at coordinate 5,343,153 of NC_089783.1, read as the reverse complement.
GCCTCCGTAATATTTCAAGTTGCAACTTCTCGAGACCTATTGGCCCTAGAAAATGGGCAAAAGAGTGCTGTTTATGTGTTAGTGCTTGTCCCTCCCTTTATCACAAAAATGTCATTCGACCAACCTCCAACTGTTGTGCCAGTGACCCTGGCACCTAACGATACCTCTACCCCACACACAAGTTTAGTACTCCCGAACATTTGTCTTTACTTTATACATTACCAATCGGACTGCTCTGACATCGAGTCTGCATAACAATCTGTCGGTGCATTCTTCCTGAATGAGGAAATTATCGTTGCATATGCAAAATGCAAAGACCTGATACCAGCATTCATTCTCCAGGAGCGATCCGCGAAAAGCTTATCTTCTCTCAAAAAAATAATATATTATCACTATGTGGCTAAGGACCTGCTCGGTGGGAATCTGCTTCCAACGGGGCCTGCCGATCCAAGACTACCTGCAGTGTACCATACAGCAGGAAATGCCTCCCAAACGGCAAAATCCCTCTTAGAAAAAAAAAAAAAAAAAAATTTGAAACAAATTTGAACTTTATGGACGGAACCAGGCTATTCAAAATGTCTAAAAACTCACAGGGGTCACGATCCATAGGCCACCGGCATATTATGTCGTCGACGTATCTGTACCATGTCAAAGTGAACGTAATGACATTTGGTAAGTATCTGATTTAATAAAATTCCATGTATATATTTGAGAGAGTTGCAGATAAACAACTTCACATTGCCAAAACAAAGATCTGTCTATAAAAACAACCATTAAACATAAAAGTATTATCAAGTATGCACAACTTTAATAGCTTAATAAAAACATGATGGGAAATAGGAATACATATATATCATTTATTTTTCCTTGTAGAAACTGTAGCAAATCATCAATGGGCACTTTCGTGAACAGTGAAATGACATCAAAACTAATCAACCTGCAATTTGTATCTTTACCTTTCAGGATGATTAGTTTTGATGTCAATCCACTGTTCACAAAAGTGCCCATTGATGATTTGGTACAGTGTGCAGTTTGATTAGTTTTGATGCCAATTCACTGTAGCGATGGAGAAGTGTGTGACCTCTCCATCACTACCGTACATGTATGGTACAATAAAAACTCACAAAACACACTTTCCTGCCAAGCCAATTATCAGTTCAGTTGGTTCCGCATCTTACAATCTAGCGAAGTACCTAGTGGATATTCTCAACCCATTAGTAGGTACCATCTCAAATACCAATATCAAGAATAATGTGGACCTGATAAGCAAACTAAATACTGTACAGATTAATAGTGAATACAGGCTTGTGAGTTTTGATGTAGTATTACTATTCACAAAGGTGCCATTTGATGATCTGACGGAGTTTTTATCGGAATTATTAGAGACCATACAGCTGGATATCCCATTTTCTAAAAGTATTTTAACTGAACTGATTAAATTATGTGTGAAGGAATGTAAATTTAAATTTAATGGTAAATTTTACTCACAAAATTTTGGTATGGCAATGGGAAACCCTCTATCCCCAGTGTTAAGTAACTTATATATGGAATTTTTTGAAAAGAAAACATTAAACAACATAATTCCACGCAATGTAACACCGTTTAGTTATGCTGACGACATAATTTGTGTATGGCCAGGGAACCAAGATGTAAATAACTTTTTTGCCAAGTTAAATCAATTAGTACCATCGATTAAATTCACTATGGAAATAGAAAATGATGGGTGCTTACCCTTTTTGGATGTCCTCATATGCAGAAATAGTAGCGGATTTAAATATAGCGTGTATAGAAAACCCAGTAATATTTCTTCCTATGTGCATTTTTATTTCGGACAAAGCAATACGGTAAAAAAATCGGTGTTTTCATCTGTTTTTTAAGATCATTACGTGTATGTAGCCCTGAATATATTGATGAGGAAATAGATAAGATTAGGAATGCATGCGAGAAATTGAAATATCCTGACAGTGCATTAAACAGTGCAATTGAAGCGGTCAAAAAGACTATGTATCAAAACCAAAAAGAACCTTACAACACAAAAAAGTTGCTTGTACTGCCTTATAATAATAATATGAAAGATATCCCCCATTTTCTTAATAATGTCGCATTTAAGAACAATAAAACAATGAAAAATGTACTTATCAAGAACACCCCTAACAATAATAAAGGGTGTGTATATAAAATTCCACGTAAGTCTTGTGACAACTTTTATATTGGCCAAACGGGTAAAGCACTGGAAAAAAGAATAGAACAGCAAAGGAAATGTGTGAGATATGCACAAGGGACCAGTGGTATTTTTGTACATATTAGTGAGAACAATCATGCTATCAACTGGGAAGGGGCAAAAAGATTGTATATTCTAATAATGCATGGTAAAGGAATATCATTCAATCTAACTTTATAAAAGAAAGTTACAGTCATAATATGAATATCAGTCAAGGGGTGTATAAACTTAATCCTTTAATATCAAAACAAATTTGTAAAATGTTTAAATTTTAAGGTAGGCATTAGAGATATATGAAAATAAGATTATCATATTTGTAAACAGAGTACGGGGGCAGCAGTGCTAATGAGTGTCCAAACTCCGCCTCCCAGGCACCTGTCAGATGTAGATCTGATGTCTCCTATGGTTGGTATGTTTATCAGTATTGTCCCCTGAGAGTATATTGTGATTTTTAGCCAAATGAGTTTTGAAGGCCACTCCTACCTTGACACCGGCCTGTGGGTGGATATGTAGTCTAATGGTTGAGTATGTTCGTCAGTACTGCTCCCGTAGTATATATATTTGTGACTTCTAATACTCTGTATCAGTCCTTCATCAATGGCTTGAAATAAAGTTGGAACCGGTGGTAATGTGTGATATACATATATATATATATATATATATATATATATATATATATATATATATATATATATATATATATATATATATATATATATATATATATATATGTGTGTGTGTGTGTGTGTGTGTGTGTGTGTGTGTGTGTGTGTGTGTGTGTGTGTGTGTGTGTGTGTGTGTGTGCATGTGTGTGTGTGTGATGTGTGTGTGTGTAAATGTTGTAAGGTATGTATGTGTGAGTGTATGTTCCACATACACTCAGAAACGCATTCAGCAATTTCAACCAAACTTGGTATACATATGACTTACTATCTCGAAAAGAACACTGTTTGGGTAAGACATCACTAGCACCAAGGAGGGTAGGGGTGGAAGGGCTTCCCTGAGACGGGCTGGTTATGGCCGTAGACTCAGTAACTTTACGAATTTATCAAACCTAATTTCGGTATACATATATATAAAAATAAATACTATGGGGGCTAAGGCATCAATGGCACCAAACGGGGTGGGGTTGGGAAGGGGGTGACAGAGAGAGAATAAGAGGGAGAGGAAGTGAGAGTGAGAGGGGGTGTTAGGGAGAAGAAGGGGGAAAGAGACACGGAGGGTTCAAGTGAGAGAGAGAGAGAGAGTTTATTGGTTGTCATTCAGTTTTCCCTGACAGTACCCGGTCGTCAGCTTTATATATATATATATATATATATATATATATATATATATATATATATATATATATATATATATATATATATATATATATATATATATATATATATATATATATATATATATATATATATATATATATATATATATATATATATATATATATATATATATATATTTATATATATAATGTAATGAGTATATATACATATATGTGCGTGTCTGTGTGTGTGTGTATATTTGCGCACATATGTGTGTACTCAACAGGCAATGCAATACATATATTCTATTGCAATATTGCCCACTTTTTTACACACGGCCACTATTGCAGTGGAACAACATTCAACTATTATTCATTGAAGGATTTCGTTTAAAAATATAAGGAAACAGCGAAGTTACAAGAACATGTTTTTACAACCATCCAAAAGGAGTTAAAGGGAAAATTACAAAGTGTTATATAATGACAGGGTCGATTTAAAAAGATGAACGTATCTCGGCAGCTCGGAGAGCGTGAGGGGTTCTTAGGTGAACGTAATTTACAGGTTGTTTGAAGAACGTGCTCTTAGATGAACATAACTAGTCAGCTCGAAGAGCATGAGTGGTCCTTGAATGAACGAACCTAGGTTGTGCATAGAACATAAGGTTCTTAAGTAAACGAATTTAGGGTCTTTTTCGAGCATAAGGTTCGTAAGTGAACAATTCCAAGTGGTTTGTGAACGTAAGGTTCTTAAGTGAACAAATTTAGGGGGTTCTTAGAAGGTTCGTAAGTGAACGATTCTGGATTGTTTGTGAACATAAGATTCTTAGGGGGACGATTTTTGGGGGTTCTGAGAACGTAAAGGTTCCTCAGTGAACGATTCTGGGTTGTTCTTGAACGTAAGGTTCTTAAGTGAAAGATCTTTGGGGGTTCTTAGAAAGCGAAGGTTCGTAAGTGAACGATTCTGTATTGTCCTTGAACGTAAGATTCTTAAGTGAACGAATTTAAGGGGTTCTTCGAACGTAAAGGTTCGTGAGTGAACGATTCTAGGTTGTTCTTGAACGTAAGGTTCATAAGTGAATGAATTAGGGGGTTCTTAGAAAACAAGGTTCGTAAGTGAACGATTCTTGGTCGTTCAATTATAACAACAATGTTCTAGATATACGCAGAGATAGATCTAAAGGAATGTAAATGAAAACTATAGGAAAATACGGAAAGGGATCAGCCCAAAAAGAAAAAGCAATATACATCCTTTTCAAGAGTTGGTCGGGGACGATCTTACGATAAGCTTACGGCAGTTCATTAAGCGTCACATACTTTGGTGGTTCCATTTGGTAGCAATACCAATCAAGGGGTGACTCTCCTCGATTAGTCACAACACCCGTCTGAATTTATTGAGATTGAAAGAGTGATGACAAAAAAGAATGATATTGTATACCTCCGAAGAGTCATGCAGTCGACCAGCTCAAGAAAGGTTGAACTTGGAAGATCAAGATTGGAGGCGGAAGAAAAAATGTGCATGTATGTATGTGTGTATATATATATATATATATATATATATATATATATATATATATATATATATATATATATATATATATATATATATATATATATTAAATATACATGTATACATATGTTTTTCCTTAAAAATAAATATGTTCGTCGAAGAGAGACCCTTCTCGTTCACATTGCATCTTAAGGGGGATTGAAAAAATATCGCAGTTTTCATGATACTCGGAAGATTACAACAGACACCAAGCTTTGGCCTCATTTCTAGAGAGCAATCTTCCTCCTTTTCAAAGATAAGTTTTAAATCCAAGGAAAGCTCAGGGAGAGTATTTTCGCTAGGGCTATTTCTTTTCTTGGCGGTCATTATTTCCATCCTACACACTGAACCTCAATTCTTGCCTGTTTGACCTCCATTGAGAAATATTGATCTCCCTGTAAAGATTGTGTGAATTCAGCAATTATTAGTCTTAATAAATCGCAGTTGACCATTCTGTTGATTGCTAAATAAGATTTAATTGTTTTAAAACCCTTAGGGATTGCACACATACAAGCACACACACATACACACACGCACACGCACATATAAACACACAAACACACACACATATATTATATATATATATATATATATATATATATATATATATATATATATATATATATATATATATATATATATATATATATATATATATATATATATATATATATATATATATATTGTTACATTCTATATAGCTAGAAGAATGGGATTTGTTTATTTTAATTAACTGCCTTGAAAGCCAACACAAAGCACCCAGAATGTAAGCAATAAATGGAATGGATAAACTGACTTACCTTGATATCACATCTAAGTAAACAGAGAATTGAGGTTGCCATGGGGGTGGAGGGGATTAACCAGTATAAAAGTTCTACCCCAAACAGACAAACACACATTTATATAGCCCAAAACCCTAAGCCTATTTGCTTGCACATCACATACTGTCTCTTTAGCAGGCCTCAAAAAACGATCGGAAAATATCAATTGGAACAACTCATAATTCATCAAATTAATTGAGGCGCCTGTACATAAACCATTTTACCACTGGCTTCGACTCTGAGGGCTCGCCCAGAAGTCCTATATCACAAGCAACAACTCCTTTTATCTCTTCCCTTTCTGTTGCTCGGTCCACCAAAAATTTTGTCGGTCCCTAGATGCTCCTGAAAAACCCCCTAGAGGAGTTCTCCTACCTGCCAGACCAGTGCTCTGAGGCATGATTCTGGACTCACATTGTTTAAGAAGCGGGCAAAAACACCAACCATGATAGGAAGACTTGAAAGTGCCACAATATTTTACCCTACAAAACTTCTTAGTATGGCCCTGCCTATTATAGTTATAACAACGCCCTTGAGATCCTGAACTCGCAGAAGACTTATAATACTCTGTCTTGGTACATAACCTGATAATTATGGAATCAGAATTACTCTATGTATGATGCTTCAGAATAGTTCCGGAAGATTTCCACATCCCATCCAAAAAGCAGCTATCTACTGTAGGGCATTTCTACATGTGCTTATGAATTTGTCAACACTATTTATGATAGCATCAGGAATGTCATTCAGGATCCATGCATATTGCAATAGTTTCTCAAGCTTCTCTATCATAATAGAGCCTCCATTTATCCAATCAGAATTTCTCAACTTCGAAAAATCCCTTGGAGCATCAAAATATCTGGCATTGAATGTGACCAGTGAATCATGGCCTTTACTGACTTTGAAAAGATATCTGAGATCTCAAACTGCATCACTGGCTCCAGCTGTTCCATATGGCAGTCTCAAAAAATCCTTAAGATCGTCCAAGGTCTAACCTCAAAAATTATGACTCCGGCAACACTGTCTGATATCCCTTTAGTTAAACTAAGGAAGCCTTTTGCTTTATTGAAAGCTTCTACCACATCCATTATTTCCTTAGCAACTAAAAAAATAGACACACCCTCTATAAAAATTTTGAGGGGAACGTGAAGAACACCAGTAACCGGCTCAGGGAAAGGTTGTACTCCTGTGTTTATGGATGTAAATTTGTGCAGAATTGTTACTTTATCCTTATCTTCATTAGCCTCTACCATCGTATCGGAACGGATAACCCTCCAAGATCCAAGTACTCAACCTGCTCTCAACTTCATATAACTCCCCCAAGGGTAGAAAGAGAAAGGAGAAAAACAAACATAAAAAAACAAGTTAAAAATTCATCAATCCTTCAACACTAATGCAAATGCGAACCATTAAATCAAATTCTAAACGCCAAATGCGAACAATGAAGTAACCCTAACCTCAGATGTGAAAAATTAAGAAACACAAAATTCTAAACGCCAAATGCGAACAATAACCAAAGATTTTCCCCAATAACTCGAAATACTTCAGTCCACCCACACAAAGAAAACAGGCTCGCAGAGAGAACAGGATAGCAGCATCAACCCAGCCCCGGACTAAAACGAGAAAGGGCTCTCAATGATGTCACAAAATCAACACCGCTCACTAATGAAATCGTCACCCCTCACTAATGAAATAGTCACTGCTCACTAATGTAAGCTACACCCACCATCTTACTGACCCAATCACAAATCAACAGAAGTCTCCCTTAATTAGCCCCCAATACAAGTAACTAACACAAAAAAAAAAAACATAGTAATACTCACATAACCCCTTTTCACTACAACGGCAACCAAAACACGTAGCCAACCTGAAAGATGACTCTTTTTGACCTTTCAGTCTCACCCACTCCACGCTCACGACACAAGTTCACAACACCACTGGGTTGACAACAGTGTGTGGTCGTCTCGACTATAAAAAACTCCATCAGTCATCAAAGAGACATGTATACCAACCAAGAAGGCACACCGTAATTCTTAACAAATGTCAATTTCCTCGTAAGATAAATCTCTTTGCAGCATACATATACACTATAATACCCAAGCATAGTTCCCGCTGCTACCAAATATATCTGTTACACAGTCAAGAAGAAATTTCATTGCTTACCTTTTCTACAAAGTTGAGAATTCCCATCTATTGGTAGCTTCACAGTGACCGCATCAAAAAGCTACTGGTAACATATATTCGTACATAGTCACATGCATTCTCTCTCTCTCTCTCTCTCTCTCTCTCTCTCTCTCTCTCTCTCTCTCTTCTCTCTCTTCACCCAAAATAATTTATTTGACAATAATCTAACATAACTGGATTGCAAGAAACAAGAGATGAAATAAAATAGAATACTAATGTTCACCAAAAGATCAATCATATTACAGTACATCATATTTAACTAATTATTGTTCCTAGACCCTTTGCCCACAATTGGTCAAAATAAATCAAAGTCCAGTACATTCAAAACGAGTATATCTTTAACCTCTTTCTCAGAGAAACATATACAAGAAACCAAATAAAACCCTTGTTAAACAAATGCATAAAAATAAAAATAAAGATATGAGAATTCCTCCCATGTTACTTGTAAAGTACACACAATGTAATAAATGCTTGACACAAGTAAGATATATGTTAAATGAAGAGAACAATCTACTTCCAAACAGCAATGTTCACACTCTTAATTGACAGGTCTCGAACCATAAAGTCTTCACTGTAGACTTCTAATAATATTCAGTGTTGGTCTTCGAATGATCATTTGTGTGATAATTAATCCCTTCACACCCTGGGACTCTGCCCAAAAGAAACCCACATACTAACTCATTTTCTGGAACCTGCACATTTCCGGCAAACGCACTCACGAAGTCTTGTGGCAAGGCTGGGATGTTCTCATGTCTTGAGAATACCTGACATATTTAATATGTATACAATTCTCTAAATAGGAAACGTGCCAGACAACAGCTAATCATCCTCTCAAGATTCTTCACAATGCCTTTAGCCACACTTATTAATTAAACATCTACTGTGTATTGTAATTCATAAAATACTTCTGACCTATGAGCTTTTTATATATGTCCTTCTCTCCTATACCCTACCTTGGTGATTCCTTTAGTCTCACAAACTGAGGACCCGTCTTGGCCCTTCTTTCCTATTTTCTACCCTGGTGGCTCTGCAGACTCGCAACATGTGGGTCCATCTCAGTTCTCACTTCATATTACAAAGCCTGTTCTACACTCCAACCACCATACTTTGATGCCATTTGTCTGACACTCACCATTCTAGCCATTCCTGTGCAGCTACTGTATGGCTTACTATTTATTGGTGTACCTCTTAAACGGCATCATGTCTACCTATGCCAAAGAGTACCATACCTTCCAAGGGCTCGAACAAAAGAGGTCTCAGAGGGAACAACTGACTGCCTGGATAGATGAACAGGTAGTTAGAGCAAAGAAGGAGAGAGAAGAGAAGCAGGAGAAGCAATGCCAACATGACCTTAACCTGGCTTGGGAGAAAGCCGCTCTTGCTGAAGCCAAAAACTAGGAGGAGGAGATGCAATGCCAACACGAGCTAAACCTAGCCCAGGAGAAAGTCTCCTTCGCTGAAGTGGAGAGGCAAGCAAAAGAAGACCAGTGTGCCCATGAGCTAGTAATTGAGCAAGCTTGCCATGTGAATGCTGTGGTACTTACCCAACATAGGGCCAAGAATCCTACTTCTGCTACCTCTCCAAAATCAACCCTGTTAAGCATGAGCACCCTTAACCAGAAATGGTTAGACAATGAACCTCATGCATGGCTGGATCACATAGAGAAAGTTTTTGAGAATTTCACCCACAATGCAACAGAAATAGCCTTAATATTAAATAAGCATATGAGAAGAAAAGGTTTAGTTGCGTTTCATGCTTTGCCAGGCACGGAACAAGGCGATCATGTATGGTCCGGAGTGTTATAAACAAAGCATACAAAATCACACCAGAACAGTGAGACAATGCTGGCACAGCTTACCCACAGAAACAGGTCAGTCCTGGACAGATTGGAATTACCATAAAGGGAGACACTACAAACGCTGGCTAGAAGCTCATAACGTTACAATACTTGACGAGCTCTCGGGGCAAGTGCAACTGGAAGATTTCTTCTGCTACGCTCCAAGCACACTCACTATCTACATATATGAGAAACGCCCAACCACCGTCACTGAATTCTGCCATTTAGCCAATGATTGGGAAACTCATCATTACCAGCATAGTATGATGGCTGAAAAGTAGTACCCACTTAGCCAACCTCCACTTAAACCCATTCCAAAAATGGGTTACAAGTTAAAAATCCGGCTTGCATCTACCACAAGAAGATTGGCCACTGCCTGGAACAACGCTACTTCAAGCCAGTTAATAGCCGGAAGGCTGCCAAAAAACCTTACTCTAAACTCACAAATAACTGGGGCGCTTCCACTGCAGCAGAAGTTTAACCTACACCTACCCCCTCAAACTCTGGGGCACCACATAAGAGAGACTTCAGTAATGAAGTTTGCAAAGACTGCCACAATAAAGGACATATGTCCATCAAATATTATACATTGCCCCAAGTACACCACTCCAAGGGTCGTGCACGTAGCCATTGAACCTCAACGGACTGCTGAATGGCTCAGCCTAGATGGCGGGGTTGTAGTTCCCATTGATGGCTCGTCTTAGCCAAAAGTCCTGTCGAATGTCATTAATACAGGCTCCAAGATAAGCTTCATCACACATGACCATGTACCATCTGCCGCTCCTATCCTGGAGGACAAATGAATCACTATATGCTGGTTCAATGGTCAGTCCATGGATCTCCCTAGGAGACATTTGACTGTAACGAACGACAAACCTTCTTGCACATGAGAGCTTAGATTCTGAGTAACTGAAACACTAACTACTGGGCACTCCTTGCTTCTAGGAGAAGATTTCCTACAATGGAGAGATTCCATGATACTGCTGTGATGCATGACAATGATACCAATGGGAGGCTTCACTGACCAACTAGCCCCTCAAACCAATGAACCCCTCCCACCAGACGTATCTTTAGGTGACATCCCATGGCTACAGGATTCGTCAAACAAGGAGTCTATTCCAGAACCACCTGCACTGGCAACAACTCTCCTAATCATGGGAGCAGATGCCACCATCCCTGAACTACATAGTGATAATTTGATAGCTGCTCAGGCTGAATATCCTAAACTACAACATATCATAGAGGAGGCCCAGATGATCAAACCAATATCACTGACCTCTCCACTGCTGACTCCCTCTTAGAAGACAATGTGTTATATAGAATAAACAAGGAAATACAAGAACCCACTCACTGCGAGCATCGACGAATAGTGGTGCCAAGCAAACTACAATGAAAAGTTATAGAACTCTCCATGATGGAATCAGTAGACAAGTTTTACTGGGTGGGATTGAAGAAGCAAGTCAAAGCATATCTATCCTCTTGCCCCACCTGTCAAACAGTGGGAAATTCCAATGAACTAGTACCTAAGACAAAAATACAGAACATTCCATCAGATGGTGTCCCCTTCAGTGACATCATCGTAGACTATTATACGCCTCAGAGACATATAAGAACCAAGACAGGAAATGCCCACTGTCACACGATTATTGATTGATTTACTAGATATCCCGAGCCCATTCCAGTCAGGGGTGAGACCTCTAAGGCCACTATCAAAGCACTACTGCATTTCTTTTGTTGGTTCAGATTTCCAGCCACAATCCAAAGTGACAATGGCCCTCACTTCATGTCAAAAGAATTCTGTGATTATATGACAAGTTACGAAATTAAACAAGTCCACTCAGCTCCATACCATCAATCACTCACCTCTACTTTATCCAAGCTCCAACATGAAAGTGGGGGAACATGGGAAGACAATTTACCCTACACGCTGTTCATGCTCTGTCACAACTCATAAGAAACCATGGGCTACAGCCCCTTTGAGCTGTTGTTTGCCTATTCAATGGGCCACATGGGCAGTGGCGCAAGCAATGGAGGTGGCAGTGCAAGAAAGAGTCACTCTATGGTTCGACAAAGAAGCCACTATGAGAAGCTTTTTGGTGGGCAATGAAGATTTGATCTCAAGGATGGGGGCCATATGTCCCCTAGAAACCTAGTTTACTGGGCCCCAAAAGATAATGGGAAAAGGGACTATTACACTATTTGTTCAACTGTTAACAAAGAAGAGCAAAATGGCTGCAAGTCAACTTGCTCAAGCCATACAAAACGAAGGAGGAGAAGGAGGAGGAGACAATCAACTTAAACCCAGTCCTGAGCACCATAGTGAGCAACATTACTGTAACACCTAACCCTACAACTAATTCTGAGATGATAGCTCAGTTATAGTGCATCACCCCGGGGTACTGACGACGACAAACGCAAAGACAAAAATTCGGTTGCTAAAACATCCTGAAGTAACTAAGTATCATCTGAGATGTACAGACATCTTGCAGCACACAATAGAATTAGAAGAGAATACAAGACCTATAGCTCAGGGGTACTATAGGGTAAATCCACAGAAGGTGGAAAGAATTAAAAAGCAGGTTGATCTGCAATTGGACTTGGGATTGATTGAAGAGGGCCTAAAGAAGGCGGAGGAGACCGACTCTGCATTGACTTCAGAAAACTTAATGAAGTCACCAAGCTAGAGCTTTATCGGCAATGGGAGAACCTACCAACTGCAAGAGCTGACTTCTTGCTTATGTGGAGAAGAAAACAATGGGATTGTCGCCAGATTCCTCTTACGAGGTGGAGAAAACTCATATGCTCCTGATCTTTTGAGGCAGAAACCCAAACAACATTCTTGGCCAGAGACCGAGAAAAGATGCAGCAAATCTCACCCAGGAATAGGTATAAAAATATCAGAATCGTGCAGAGGGATGACAAGAAATCAACTCTTCCTATGCCTACAGATAAGGTTCAGTCTACTCTCGTTCACAACGGAAGAGAAAACAAACGATGCAACCCCTGCAATAGCAGCTCAAAATTACATTCAGTACATCACGCTGACACATACAACCCCACTAAAGCTAAAAGATGCAGTCACTATACCCATGGCGAACAGCGATCAATTTGGATGGTTCCACTTCACTCCATGCAGAGCTGGTCGAAGCTGACCAAGCAAAATGCGTGGGGAAAACTTTCAAAAAAAATTCTTCTCATAAATTATTACTAGCAATTTTAAATTTCAACTTATCAGCCCTCTTCAAGAAAATTATAACCATGGCTCAATGCCCTTCACTTCTGCATTCTAACTTCCTCTAATACTGGGAGGTTTCTAACTTTGTCATTAAATAGACTTCTTACAAGGGATAAAGTGTACACAGAGTAAAATTAATACTTTTTATGATGCTTGTTACTCATAACTTTGTTTTTCAAAGGATATAATCACAAAAAGAGGAGCTTTCTTTTTGCTACGTTTTTACCAGACCACCCTATAGGAGCTAGTTGCTAGTTTAAGAGTGAAATCCTTCTGATTAGCTAGATAGATAATAAGAGGAGAAAGGAAATTTAAAAATCACGTAGTATGTGGTTATAATCAATTAAATGAAGACAATAAATTAATTATGATTTTTTCCTTGCACTTGGGCTCGTCCAAGATTCGTCCTAGTGCGTTGTGGCTTGGTTGACAGATACTGCATCACGGGCCAAAAAGAATGTTCTTTTTCAAGAGCCTTTCAACGGTATCCCTAATGTAATTTACGTATATTTTACACAGAGTACCCATAAAACGGCTAAATGTTTTAACCACCAAAAAAAGTGAAATGAAGGATCAATCTATGCTTTCTCACAACAATTTCTAATCCATTGGAAATTACTTTAGTTATATTTAATACTTTTGTTTTCTCTTCACGAGATAACCCATTGTTACAACGATCCTAATTGTTTGCGTTTAACATGCAAACTTTATTTCATAAATTCCACACTTTGTAAATTGCAATTTCATATGTATTTGAAGACGCTAAATGTTCTACAATGAAACATTAAATCTGCGTTTTCAGATGTTTAACATTTCCCATTCTAGAATCTTATATAATAGGAAAATAATTATGTTGCATCAAAATGTGACTTTTGTACCTGCTACTGATTGCAAAACAAGTTGACGTCATTTTTGCATTAACTCTCAGGATTAAATTTTATTTGATATAAGCAACTTCCTTTTCTACAATTTGGTGAACCATTCTTCAGTCGTTAAATAGACCTTACAGAAAAAAAATCCGTTCGTGCACTGAAGTTTTAACACAAAAAATAAAAGTAAAAATATATTTATTTATATAAATCTAACTTCTTATACACATACTAAATCAACGCATATTTTACATGTGATTTCACTGCCGCCAAAATACATTAAACCATAGGATTAATAATTTTTTGGTTTCATTTGCCTTCCTGAAATCAGGGAGTTTTTTTTTTATTTTTCATGATAACACGCCAAACGAGTTCATCAGTAAGTCATGTGCTGTAAGAAGCAAAATTAAGAAATAGAGATGAAGAGGAATATTATTTATTAGTTGAAAAAAAATTCCAGGTTCAGTTGATAATCTCACTATTTTTTCAATCTTTACTGGTGCAAGATATTCGCTAACTAGCACCAAGAGGGAAAGCACAATATTAAAGCTCGGGTAACTTATAACACCCAAGCTAAAAATGCAATATATACCGCAGCAGATATATATCCTCTTGATTTCTGCGGAAAGGGACAAATAATATTGCAAAATCCATCATGAAATACATCCCCACATTCATTGCTATTGTCTCATTCTCCAAATATATTGTACCACGAAACTGGTTACATTTGTCACCGAAATGCTGAAATATAGCTTAGAATGGAAATTTCATAAGAGCACTGACGTTCAATTTGAATTTAGCGAGGAATATATCTTTCCCAATGGTGTCGTAAGTGAACCAACAGTTATACCAACTCAGAGGACAAAGTTCTTTTCCCAGGATTAAATTTTCTCCTTAAAAATCATGAACAACGGGTCATGTATATTTGGAAATAATTGACAAAGGCAAACACTGAATGGAATCCACTTACCGTTTACCGTAACCTGTAATAATAAATACACATTATCCTGATGAAGGATATTAATGGTAAAATTAGATTTCTTCAATTAAATAACAACGATTCATTCGGCAAAATTACCACGTGATTTACAAAATTCAATTTGTCAGCGGCATGAATAATCTAATTGATAACAGCTTATCACTGAGCTAAATATCAGTCCGCCCCTTCATGTAAAAATATTGCATCCCATTATGGCCCCAAATTTTGCCCCTCGGAATAAGGTGGAAAATGCTGCCCTCATTTGGTAAAAAAAAATTCTCAAATAGATGATATCGCGAAATAAAGTTTTCAAAGTGCATTAATTTTTAAAAGTTAGCAAGTCAGTCGTTTAAAAGTAAATGGTTTTGTTCGATAGGGAACATATTAGAAGTCTGTACTGAAAGCAAAATTCAAACATTATAATTTTATAACTGTGTATTAGAATTAATTTTAATTTTATAAATTATTAATTTGCTTTTGACACACACACACACATACACATACTACCACACACACACACACACACACACACACACACACACACACACACACACACACACATATATATATATATATATATATATATATATATATATATATATATATATATATATATATATATATATATATATATATATATATATATATATATATATATATATATATATACATATATATATATATATATATATATATATATATATATATATATATATATATATATATATATATATATATATATATATATATATATATATATATATATATATATATATATATATATATATATATATATATATATATATATATATATATATATATATATATATATATATATATATATATATATATATATATATATATATATATACATATATACATACATATATATATACATATATATATATATATATATATATATATATATATATATATATATATATATATATATATATATATATATATATATATATATATATATATATATATATATATTTATATATATATATATATATATATATATATATATATATATATATATATATATATGCTCATTAATTCGAATAATGTCATATCTCAAAATCCTCATTTTTCACTAGAGAGGTATTTACCTTTTGACACATGATTACAAATATTCGCCAGCGATTGAAAAAACTCTGTATTGACTTATTTGATGCAAAATTTGTTAGTGAAGAGAACTAAGGCAGTCTAGACTTAACTTTTTCAAATTTAAATATTATTGTAGCAGTTTTAATAAACATGATACGAACTTGTGACGTTATGAATCAAAACTAAAGACAAAGTTGATAATAACAACAAATAATACGTTATATCTACAAAACTATTGTGTTTTAAAGGAAGGATTTTTAGTAAAGTGAATAAAATGACGCTCCTTCATTGTAGTTAGCAAATGATAAGGACAAGAAAAACGCTGAATAAACTTTCAGATTTATTCTGTAAAACATAGCAAAATAATCAGCATCTCTTGAATAAAAAAATAATTCTCATTTATAAGCAGAGACAAAAAACATAAGAAATAACTTTGGTCATTTTAAGCCTCAACGAGACCTTTATTAGACTAGAACTAAGTCTTGAAATAGCAACATTATAGATAGAAAAAGAGCAAACATAAATGTTTATTCATGTATCTATGAAAGAAAGAAAATAATAATTCCCATCCATGAACATAGAAAAACATAAGCGATGTGAAATAACATCTCATAAAGTTTTTAGCTACCTGTTTAATTATTACCTTTGGCAATTTTATGCTTTTGGTGAACGTTTCTTAGACTAAAATAGTTGAACAGACAAAATGCATTGTAACAGAAGTATCTAATGAAAGAAACAAATAAGTAGATGTTCTAAAGGTTTTCATAGAAGGGCTTGTACTGTTGTTTAGGATCAGATTCTCAGTGCACAATTTCATTAAGCCATCTTTCTTGGCTTGGGATATTCCAGGCTTCGAATTGTAACAAGGTATCAGTGTCACACCGTCACTCTTCTTCTTTTTAAGTACAATCACTTCATGAAAATCCTTCTGATAAGAGTTTTTGCAGAAAACTGAGCAGGGTGACTCGCTTGATAATTTCAAAGCTTTAATCTGGTTCATCTTGATGCCTTCATGTTCAAAGAACCCAAATCTGTTGCAATCAGTTATATGTTAAGGAAATCTTCAAAGGTCATTTTCTTTTTACTTTGAATGGTTCTCCCCTCTTTTTGCTGTTCTGATTCCGGTAATGAAAGTTTCAGGCAGGAAAATTGGCTGACTTTTTCGAAGCCTTTTCATATTTCGTTCAATGAGCGAATGGGCAGAATCGCCCTCATTCTGGGTGTGCCCTCGAATCAAGTACTTGTGAGTAACAGATTTAATATTCAAGAAGTTGACTGCGTATAGGTACAATGAGAGCATGAATTTGTTTTTCTGCTGGCCACCACAATTATCAGAATAGCATGTTTATATCAGTAATTCCCTTTTCTGAGCATTTTTTCATGAAATCTAGTACACAGCTACCCAATTCATTCACGCCTCTGTGACCATTTGATTCGTCCCACACATAGCAATAACATTCATTGACTTTAAATCATAGATAGTGAAGTTCAGAACGTTGAGCTTTGATGTATAGTAGAAGTGAGAAACTTCTCCTTTGGGAAGAGAGAAGACTGCTTTGTAGGTCATACACTGCGACAGCATGGGTAGATGGAGTAGTTGTTTTGTCCACATTTTTTTCGTTTCTGGAGAGCTGCTTCTCTAAGTGATGTTGGTCATAATTTTCTTTCAAACTCTGTTTCTCAGCATCGGTTGCATTATGAAACGCCTCGCAGGTATCACATTGGTCTTTTTAGGCTGAAAAATGAAATATTGTATTCATTTTGAATATGTTATAGTAGTAGGCATAATTTACATATTCAACTTTTTCTTCTTTACAAATGTTCACATAGTCTCTATGAAGTTCTGCAACTGTTTTATTGCCATCTATGAATTCTCTCGATGTATTTGCTCTCATGTAGTGGCTTTCTATTCTTGGGATGGAATCGATGTGTTGTCGTACTTTGTCCACAGTAGATTGGTCGAGACCTTTAGTCTTGGTGTGCTGTCCTCTTTTTCAGGCTCCATAGGACTCCTACCACTTTTGCCCTTTCTCTTGTACTGTGCGAATAGGCCTGTCGTTGATATCTAAAGTATTTTTGAAAAATAATTTGCAAACTCTCTTTTTCACCATCAACATTGAAGAAAAAGCATTATTCAGGTTCCTGAGGTCGCTTTCCACCAACACGAATATATCTGTAAGAGGGCTCGATTTGTTCCATGCAATTTAATATGAATAATCGTTGCTTTCTAAAGATCCTAATTGCCAATAATCACTAAATATGGTTTCTCTCTCTTCATTTGAAAAGGTTGAAAAGCACTTAAGCCTACATTTTTTCAGTGCAAGGAGGCTTCATTGCTCTTGCAGGTCTCTCCCGGTGATTCTTGGACGCCATCTTGTAAGATTTTCCTTCATTTCTAAGTTTTTCTGTGCATTTCTGTACCATGTTTGTGGGTTTTCTTTCTTTTAAAACCTTGTTTCTTCTGCTGGACTATTGAAGATGCCTTCTGTACCACTTTGATCTCCTGAATATTCATCACTATCATTACTCTGGTCTTTTTCTGTAGTACCCAATAATTCTGGCTCGGGAACATAATCTTTGTCTTTAACAGAATCGTCTGAATCCACTAAAGCAGAGGAGGAAGTGCTTGATTCTGAGGAAGAACTGCTTGATTCTGAGGAAGAACTGCTTGATTCTGAGGAAGAACTGCTTGATTCGTCATCAGACGTGTCCTCAGGCAATTGAACATTAGAATCAACGTAGTAGTTCTCGCCCAAATCAGAAGTGGTAAAATGTTCTTCATTAGAAACTAAGTTTATGTGGGCTTTAGAAGTAGATGGTTCTCCTTCCAAAGAGGTGTGAGAGTCCTCATCCATGTTCTTACTCTGCCTTTGCAAAGAGTCACTGGCTCTTTCTTGTAACGATCCTAAAAAATGGAAATAAAGAAGTTAGCATGAGAATATATATATATATTTTTAATGCGTGGAAAAATTCAAAGATGCTAACAATTTGAAACAAAGAAGTTAGCAAGAGAATTTTTTAACCCTATTTAGATCTGGTTTTCTTGCTCTGTCTGTGGGGCGTGTTATCAGTTGAAATCAAATATATTCAAATTTCCTTATTATCAAGTTGTGATTTAATTTTTTTTTTTAAGCTGTAAACTGATGGGATAAGCTCCTGGCTTTCATCTAGCCCATGGTTGTGAAAAAAGAGAAAAACAAAGGGACTCAAGACTTTAGGTGATGATAGACCTGTCTCTTGAAGGAAGAAAGATTATAAGTATCAGGAAAAACACCTGCAGGAAGATTGTTCCAAAGCCTAGAAGTGGTAGGGAAGAAATATTTTTAATAACATGCGAGAAGTACCATTTTCTAATATATTCATGTGCAAAAATATTCATAATATCTGCTCTCAAACGTAGTGGCAGAAATAAATGAAATAATTTTGAGAACAGCTATGGAGGCCATTGCAGGAGAGAAACAAAAAATCAGGATAGCACACAAAAATCACAAGTATTTTTCAATGAGGAATTCAGTTGTAACAGGATAGAAAGTGAGCTTGTTATGAGTTCAAAAATAATACACCAGATAGGATTAAAGCAGCAAATATTTACGACTTAATACTCATAGATTAATCACAAATTACCTGTGTCAGCATCGTTGGAAATTAGCTTTAGGCCTATGCCATGGGTATTCTTCGCTAGAGCTAACTTCAGAAATTTTTCCCACGTCCATTCATTTTATTGAACACAGATGGAGTGGGCAATATCTGCAAAAAAAACTAATAGTTTTCAGACAATCGACACATCTTTGCTAGATTGGCTGAATGTTAGTGGCTATAGTGTCATAATTCAAAATAATTTTAATGAATTATTTCACACGTCTTCATACTTCAGATTTAAAACGACCCATTTCTACCTAAAGTTCAATCAAAGGCACCTTTACATCCTAATTTTGTGACAATAATGACACATCTACAGATAACCAACAAGAGTGTCCGCATTTTCAGTTGCAGAATGTATCATTTTGTTTACACCCAACAAGGGTGTCTGCATTTTCAGTTGCATGTTGTATCATTTTGAAATAGTTTCCAAAGCAGCTAAGTATGTCTCAAATGAATATTGTATTAAAACTAGAATAATACACTGTAACACTAAATAATCCTTTACAAAAGATACTTACATTCGCTTCAAGATGGGCACATCAAGACATATGTCACTTCAGGAATAAGCTCGCACACCCATTCCCTGTGAGGGTCGAAGCACAACAAAGATGAGACAGTGTTACCACTAAACTATTGCGCTATTGGTCTGGTGCAATGGAGACATTTAGCGCCACCATTCGGGTAATTTTTCAAGTAGAGATATGACATTTACACAGTTAAAAAGCTTGCATTTTGAGGAATATGATGGTGTACTCAACTCAAAATTCTCGATTTTTGAGATATGACGTTATTCGAATTAATGAGCGATATATATATATATATATATATATATATATATATATATATATATATATATATATATATATATATATATATATATATATATATATATATATATATATATATATATATATATATATATATATATATATATATATATATATATGTGTGTGTGTGTGTGTGTGTGTGTGTGTGTGTGTGTGTGTGTGTGAAGAATCTACTGGTCACTTTTACCAGACATATATGTAATTGTAATAGCCACAATGCCCTCGCATCTCCTCGAAATCTTCGCGCTTTTTGGGATATGCTTGTCACTACAAAACTGTAAGATCCAAGTGCAAGAAATTGAAGTGGCTGTGATGTCCGGTCGCGGGAAACGAACCCGAGTCACCATAATCAAAAGGAGGTCACGTTGCCGACCTGACCACGTCACACCCACTTCAGTTTCTTGTACATGGATCTTACGGCTTTGTAGTGACAAGCATATCCAAAAAGCTCGAAGAATTCGAGAAGTTAAGAGGCCATTGTGGTTATTGCAATATATATATATATATATATATATATATATATATATATATATATATATATATATATATATATATATATATATATATATATATATTAACCCCTTTGAACCCTTTAGGTTACTTGTACTAGCTCAACACCTTTTTTACCGACTCAGTCTTTGGGCTGGCTGTATGGGCCCACTGAAAAGTTTTTGATTAGTCGTTGCTTACTTCAAAATATAATTTTTTCCCTGATTTAGATCAGCATACTAGCTTCAGTGGTTCCTAGTGATTAATTTCATTGCAATAAGAAATAAATCATCATCCCCATTCCCCCCTAAATTTATTCCTGGGGGGTCAAAGAGGAGCTGGAGTTGGATCTCCTGAAGGAAGATCAGAAGAGGGTGTTAGCTCTTGCTTGCTGGGGGAATCATTGATCCAATTCCACCAGTCTATTTTATCCGACCTTGGCGGGGGACCTGTCCATGGAAGGTAACCCTCCAGGAGGTCATGGAAAAGAATAATGTGATCCTTGTGAATTTTCTCCACCACCCCTAGGCGTCACTGTTGTGTTACATGGGACCTTTTGACCCATAGAAGGACTGTGAGAATAGTCCTTGTGGTTTCATCCACCCACTCGAAGTTCATTTCCTCATCCTCTCTGACTTGGGTACCCTCGGGGAGTGCATGCAGCGTGATCATAGAAACTTTGGCCTCTATATCGGCCAAGGGATTTACCCACCAATATGCATATGGGGAGTTGTCTCCCGGGATAGCAACCCAGCTTTTGTCCTGCCCTAGGTTGGACTGTGACTCCTCACAATTATTTACAGATTTAGGAGGAAACATAATGAACCTAGTGGGACACTGGCTGGAATTCTTGGAATGCCTTTGCATGCCACATAAAGTGCAGAACTTCCACTTCCATCTCTTTTGGAAGGAGCCCAGCCCTTGGGCTGTGAGTTTGGGGCAGGTGCAGGCAGTGGCACTGGATCTGCCCATATGCTTGACACACACTGTAATATGCCTTTCTGAAATCTCTTTTGGAGGGAGGCTTCGGAAGGGCTCTCCTCTCAGCTTGTGCTATATGTGAGTTTATATCTAACATAAGGAATATTCCTTTTCTCTTGAAGAAAAAGCATCCAAATCTAACATTACTATCCAGAGTCCCTTGACTCCATTCGTTGTTATACCTATATTTTCTACAAAACATTAGAAAGCTAATACTGCTTTTTGTTTATGCTTTTCTACTGACGGTTTCCACGAAAGACATTAGCTTCAGTGGTATCAGTATGTTTCAGTCTGGAATCTTCATACCTGGAGAGGCTTATTCCGATCCCGTGTGGTTAATTTTATGTGATAAACACTTAAACTTGCTGCTTCCATTTTTTAGTCAAGTTAAGTATACCTTAGTTTTACCAGACCACTGAGGTGATTAACAGCACTCCTAGGGCTGGCCCGTAGGATTAGACTTATTTTACGTGGCTAAGAACCAATTGGTTACCTAGCAATGGGACCTACAGCTTATTGTGGAACTGAACCACATTATACCGAGAAATGAATTTCTATCACCAGAAATAAATTCCTCTAATTCTTCATTAGCCGGCCGGAGACTCGAACTTGGGATCCATTTTTTAGTCTTAAGAACATTTTTGCATTCTATGGCAATCCCAAGTGACTTGGCCTTGTGTTTCCTTGCAAATAGAATCTGCTTTTTTTGGGAGTCCTTTGGAATCTACAACTATTCTCGCTTTGCTCGCACGTGTTTTTCTTTTATAAGTCTTTCTAGCTCATTAATTGTGCTTATTTCATTACAACAATAGAGCTGTGTCGTCTTAACACAATGTTTCTGTAAATGAGGTGCTCTTTTTGTTCTGTTGCAACCGGTCACCGGAGGCATATAATATGAATGAAATTTAATTTCGTTTTATCTTCCTGACTTAATGTAAGTGTAATGAGACATATTTAGTGCATTTCCAGTATTCCTTTAAGAAATATATCTAATGATTTTGTATATTTGTATGCATGATATGATGATTTTTATAGAATGGTGCTAGAATTTTTTCTTAAGCAGTTTAAAATTGTATTATGACAAAGGAATTTTTGGTACATAAACGCCTTGGTCTTTTGGCATTAGATATCCAGGCTGTCATGGCGGTCATTGTTTGTACTACACATATTTAAGCAGCAATTTTGAAGAAATTTTATTTTAAAGTTATTCTTGATGTTCACTTATATTACTTTCTTCATCAACCTAGCTTCGTAAATATTGAATTATTACCTAAATAACCTTTTATTCCTCTCTGCATCCTTTAATATATCCCCTCTCAAGCTATCTCATCGGATGACGTTGGTAAAGGAATGTTTGATTTAGCAGCAGTGAATAGTACAACTTTTGAGAATTTAGTAGTACATTATAATCAAAATTCAGTTACCAAACAAATTTATGGTTATCATTTGATATATTTTGAGGGAATAAAATAATCATCAAATATTATCATTCTTAGCAACATTATAAGGTATTTTCTGTCTCGGTTTACGTAATATGATCTGAAATTATATTCAATCTCCCTTGAAGTAGTTGCTAAACCAACAAAGATGTAAAAAAAAAAAAGTTAAAACATCTATACAAACCAGTAAAACCAACATGTGATAATATTGTAACGCAAAGCCATCGTAAAAGCTACTGTCGTATTTATGCTTCATTCGCTCTGAAAACGCGAAGAAAAATATTCCTTAGGTGATCGTATAATCAATATTTATTTGCTTTCCAGATGATAATCTTGCACAGGGACCAAGAGTGGCGTAAATAAATCCCATGCTTTCCTAACACTCCTTCCTGAATATTACATAAAATCAAGTCTTCATCATGCATAAAACTGCATTAAAACCACTCCGGATTCCACGTCTTTTGAATTAAATGACAGACTATATCATAACTAACTCTTCAAAGCATGAAATGTCACCCTCATGGTTTTTATCAGGACCTATGTTTTTGTGAGAAAAAAACATATATTCAGATGCGTTAGAAAACATCAGTGATTGTTTATTTAAAATTTCTTCTTGCTTTAGAAATTAAGCAAATATAACTCTAAATCATTTAACACCAAAATTGGAACTTATTTAATCGATAAATTGGAAAAAGAAAACAGTCATTAATTTATATTTTCATTAATATATGTTATCAAGCCTGACAGCTGATACTGACTTCAAAGTTTCAAAACCTCATTATTGGATAAGATTAAAAATAAATTATGGCTCTTTGTTATACCTTACGTCTTTATGTGATTAATAATTCCTCACTTTTAGTCAATGTACAGTTTGGCATAACTATACAGTACTGTATGTGTTCGGTACTGCGTTCGATTAATGCCTGTTCCAGAACTGCATTATAACTTCCTGGTACATATTTTCCTTCATGTATTACCTTCTATAGAGTCGATGACACGCGGTTTTTTCGGCAACACATTTTTATCAAAGCATCGGATAAAGATGAAAGCTGGTAAGCGTATATTTTATAACCCTACATAATTTTTGCAAGTATTGATTTTCGCAACTATTATTTAGTACCTAAGTTCAATAGCTCTGGTACTTATCAGAGTAAAAGTGCAGTTTTCTATGCCTGAGCCATCAAAATCGCAGATAACGGGTTTGAACACAATACTGACGTTAACCTATGACACCATGAGGCTCCACCCACAGTGAAGAGAAGTTTACATATGGGGAAAACGTCTCTTCACTGTGGCTCAGGCCACTTGCCGATGACATATTCACTAATTAACGTTAGTACCCATCCTAGGCTTCAGCGATATCAGTGATAGTGAGCAGGATTTGTTATCGTCCCCTTGACTGCGTTATCATTCTCAATCATTTTATTATTATTATTATTATTATTATTATTATTATTATTATTATTATTATTATTATTATTATTATTACTGTATGGAGGTTTCATCGCAACTTCCACAGCAGTTGTTAGGACTAAGTTGTTATCTTGGAATTCTTCCATTTTCTTGATATTCACATTGTTTCTACTTTACAAACAATTCAGTGCATGTACTCGTAATTCATCCCCATAATGAACCAGTCTATATAGCTCATTTGTTAGATCTACATCTATTCAGGGCGGGAATGCAAAAAGACAATCTGTTTTGTTTTAACTCAGGTTTCGACATTATAGCTTCCTATTTGTAGGAAGTCAGTAGCGGTCACTAGAAGTAGAATTCCAATGAAAAGCAATACCTCATTTCCCTCAAATGCTAAAGGTGTAACGGTCAACACTATTGTTTTATTCAGTTAATGTAACCCATTGCTATTTTTTTTTATATTTACATCATACAGCACCCTCAACAAAATAAAAGGTAATGGTAGGAGTCAAGATTTTGAGGGCAAGCTATTATTTACCTACTTAACGTCAATCAAATGTAACACGATTTATATTGATATGCATGGAAAGGAAAATATATTGAAATCCGTTTGAATGAGGAACATGTTGTTATAATCACTGTTTTTAATAAAACGTCTAACACTATACATAATTTATTTACAAAATGTCTTCGTCGTCACTCTTGAGGAAGAGGTCATCATCCCCGTCCTCATCGTCGCTAGCGATGTCAATGATGACTTGTTCCACGCTCTCAAAATGACGGGATTGTCTCACAGTTCTTGCCCACATGTCTGGGGTGGCCAAGTAACTATTACCCACTATAGAAATGATTACCTATTCACGCTATGGTAAATCTTGCCACGGGTCTTCTCACTTGTATACAAGGTGGCAAGCAGTAGCACAAATGCAGTCTTGCAACCATGGGGACAATTCTATATCCTGCTGGTTATTATCAAATTTGTTGAAGCCTAGACTGTGTAAGCATACCCATTCACCTGTTAGTGATTTACTGCATACCTGACGGACGGGCAAAGCCTCATGACGTCATATTATGTTTACATCACGAATGGTTTTAGGATCCTATTCTGTGATTTTCTCGGTTCCG
>NC_089783.1:5307176-5312176 GCF_040412425.1 Macrobrachium rosenbergii | reverse complement strand
AGGTCTGAGGATTAAGCGTCGATGTCTTCCGATTTCAATGTCCTCCTGACAAGTTCATGTTGTTGGTTTGATTGATGATAGCAGATTCCAGCATCTTTCTTTTGTACGGGCAGCTACTTTTGAAACCAGCTCTGCCCCCCAGCTTATGGAATGGCCAGTGTCTCTGATATGTAGGAAAATCCCCGAACTCTCCGTAAGCATATCTTACCGACCTTTTGTGCTCTATTATTCTTTGCGAGAGCGATCTACCTGTCTCCCTATGTAAACCTCACTACAGTTACTGCACGGTATCTTGTAAACTCCGGCTTCTTATATTTTGTTATTTAAGTATACGTTAATGAGGAGCTCCCAATGGATTTGGGATAATGGAAGATGAAAGGATTGTTAGGTTTGAGTTGTTCTGTGGCTTTTGATGTGTTTTCGTCGTACGGTAGCTTTATTTTGTTGTTAAAATCTATTTTTCTGTTGTGAGTGGGACCTTTGTAGTATATTTTATTCGCTTTGTTAATAGCCTTCTCGATAATGTGGGGTGGGTAGAGCAGTTGCGTTAGGTGCTGGCAGATCATGTTGAATTCTTTGTCTAGGTACCCATTTGAAAATATTCTAAGCCCCCTGAGGAATAAGTTGCACCCACCATGATCTTTACAGAGACATCGTGGTAGCTTAAGAAATGAATATAGGAAACAGCGAAAGAGGGTTTCTATATACTGTGAAGGCATACCTGTTCTGTTCTCTTATGATCAGTACATCTAGAACGGCAATTTTCCTTCCTTTTCCCATTCTGTTTTGAATTTTATGGTATGAATTTAGTCTATAAAAAAATTCATTAAAGTCTCCCCAGCTATTGTCCCAGAAAGTAAAAATATCGTCTACGTATCTAAGCCAGATCATATTGCGGGGTTTGATAGATGACAAAAGTTCTGTTTCAAAATATTCCAAGTACAAATTTGGTAAAAGGGGTGATAGGGGACTTCCCATGCTACAGCCAAATTTTTGTTTGTAAAAATTACTATTGAAAGAAAACACGTTGTTAGTTACACAGAGGTTGATAAGTTTTAGAGTTTTATCTATGCCAAGAGGAAAATGGTCTTTATATGGTTGTAACTTCCTCTCTAAGAAAGACAACACGTCAGCGATCGGGACTTTAGTAAATAATGACTCGACGTCTAGGCTGAGCAATTTGATGTTGTTTGAGGGGATGTTTAAAGTATTAAATTTTTGTATAAAATCCTCTGCATGTTTGACGTGGGAGGATAAGAAGGTTCCTAGAAAGGGTGATAACAGGTCTGCGAGCCATTTTGATAGATTGCACATGAGTGAGCCCCTGCTAGATATTATGGGGCGTAAAGGAATCCCATCTTTATGTGTTTACGGAAGGCCATAAAAATAGGGGAGAGAGGGGTTGATTACCTTGAATGTCTCTAGTAGTTCTATGTCCTTCTTATTGCCCCCTATGGTTCTGACTGATTTGTTAAATTAAGCAGCAATATTTGTTGTGGGATCTTTCGTTAATTTGTCATAGGTCTCCGCATCATTTAGAAGTTCTTGAACTTTATTGATGTATGTCTCCTTGCCTAAGAGAATTATTTTCCCGTCTTTGTCAGATTTTGTGATGATGATATCCAGCCTTTTCCTTAAACTAACTAAAGGGCAGACAAGCTCTCAGGGCAGGCGTCAACGTCTGGAGAGGTCCCTAACACTCCATCAGGCTCACATGAGTCAACTCGTTAGGCGGAGGAACTCTCACTGGCTAGAGTCAAGAGCTGCTCAGAGGTCGGAGGCATAGGAGCCCTCAGGAAGAGACCTGATGGCTGTTCAGTCGGCAGGCGAACTCTCCCGGCGAGAGTCACTGCCTGGCAAGATTAACCCATCTTGTCAGGCAGAGCAACTTTTTCTGGGAGAGTCAACGCCTGTTTAGAGGGCAGGCGGACGAGCTCTCAGGGCAAGCGTCAACGCAGGCGGAGAAACTCTCACTGGCTAGAGTCAACAGCTGCTCGGAGGCGGGAGTCATAGGAGCCCTCGAGAAGAAAGCTAACGGCTGTTCAGTCGGCAGACAAACTCTCCCAGCAAGAGTCAGTGGCTGGCAAGATTAACCCATCTTGTCAAGCAGAGGAACTTTCTCTGGGAGGATCAACGGCTGTTTAGCGGGCAGGCGGACAAGCTCTCAGGGCAAGCGTCAACGTCTGGAGATGTCCCTACCACTCCATCAGGCTCCCAAGAGTCAACTCGTCAGGCGGAGGAACACACACGGGCTAGAGTCAACAGCTGCTCGGAGGCGGGAGGCATAGGAGCCCTCGGGAATAAAGCTGACGGCTGTTCAGTCGGCAGACGAACTCTCCCAGCAAGAGTCAGCGACTGGCAAGGTTAACCCATCTTGTCAGGCAGAATAAGCTTCTCTGGGAGAGTCAACGGCTGTTTAGGCAGGCAGACGAGCTCTCAGGGCAGGCGTCAACGCAGGCAGAGAAACTCTCACTGGCAAGAGACAACAGCTGCTTGGAGGTGGGAGTCATAGGAGCCCTCGGGAAGAGAGCTGATGGCTGTTCAGTCGGCAGACGAACTCTCCTGGCGAGAGTCAGCGGCTGGCAAGATTAACAAATATTGTCAGGCAGAGGAACTTTCTCTGGGTGAGTCAACGGCTGTTTAACGGGTAGGCGGACGAGCTCTCAGAGCAAGAGTCAACTGAGGTGGAGAAACTCTCACTGGCTAGAGTCAGCAGCTGCTTGGAGGCGGGAGTCATAGGAGCCCTCGGGAAGAGAGCTGACGGCTGTTCAGTCGGCAGACGAACTCTCCCGGCGAGAGTCAGTAGCTGGCAAGATTAACCCTAACTTGTCAGGCAGAGGAACTTTCTCTGGGAGAGTCAACGGCTGTTTAGCGGGCAGACGGACAAGCTCTCAGGGCAACTGTCAACATCTGGAGAAGTCCCTACCACTCCATCTGGCTCACAAAAGTCAACTCGTCAGGTGGAGGAACTCTCACTGGCAAGAGTCAACAGCTGCTCGGAGGCAGGAGGTATAGGAGCCCTTGGAAAAAGATCTGACGGCTGTTCAGTCGGCAGGCGAACTCTCCTGGCGAGAGTCAGCAGCTGGCAAGATTAACCCATCTTGTCAGGCAGAGGAACTTTCTCTGGGAGAGTCAACAGCTGTTTAGCGGGCAGGCGGACAAGCTCTCAGGGCAAGCGTCAACATCTGGAGAGGTCCCTACCACTCCATCAGGCTCATAAGAGTCAACTTGTCAGGTGGAGGAACTCTCACTGGCTAGAGTCAACAGCTGCTCGGAGGCAAGAGGCATAGGAGCCCTTGGAAAGAGAGCTGACGGCTGTTCAATTGGCAGGCGAACTTCCCCGGCGAGAGTCAGTGGCTGGCAAGATTGACCCATCTTGTCAGGCAGAGGAACTTTCTCTGGGAGAGTCAACGGCTGTTTAGCGGGCAGGTGGACAAGCTCTCAGGGCAAGCGTCAACATCTGGAGAGGTCCCTACCACTCCATCAGGCTCACATGAGTCAACTCGTCAGTCAGAGGAACTCTCACTGGCTAGAGTCAAGAGCTGCTCGGAGGCGGGAGGCATAGGAACCCTCAGGAAGAGAGCTGACAGCTGTTCAGTCGACAGGCGAACTCTCCTGGTGAGAGTCACTGCCTGGCAAGATTAACCCATATTGTCAGGCAAAGGAACTTTCTCTGGGAGAGTCAACGGCTGTTTAGCAGGCAGGCGGACGAGCTCTCAGGGCAAGCGTCAACGCAGTCGGAGAAACTCTCACTGGCTAGAGTCAACAGCTGCTCGGAGGCGGGAGTCATAGGAGCCCTCGGGAAGTGAGCTGACGGCTGTTCAGTCGGCAGACGAACTCTCCCAGCAAGAGTCAGTGGCTGGTAAGAGTAACCCATCTTGTCAGGCAGAGGAACTTTCTCTGGGAGAATGAACGGTTGTTTAGCGGGCAGGCGGACAAGCTCTCAGGGCAAGCGTCAACGTCTGGAGATGTCCCTACCACTCCATCAGGTTCACAAGAGTCAACTTGTCAGGCGGAGGAACACACACTGGCTAGAGTCAACAGCTGCTCGGAGGCGGGAGGCATAGGAGCCCTTGGGAAGAGAGCTGGTGGCTGTTCAGTCGGCAGACGAACTCTCCCAGCAAGAGTCAGTGACTGGCAAGGTTAACCCATCTTGTCAGTCAGAGCAACTTTCTCTGGGAGAGTCAATGGCTGTTTAGCGGGCAGGCGGACGAGCTCTCATGGCAGGCGTCAACGCAGGCAGAGAAACTCTCACTGGCAAGAGTCAACAGCTGCTTGGAGGTGGGAGTCATAGGAGCCCTCGGGAAGAGAGCTGACGGCTGTTCAGTCGGCAGATGAACTCTCCCGGCGAGAGTCAGCGGCTGGCAAGATTAACAAATATTGTCAGGCAGAGGAACTTTCTCTGGGCGAGTCAACGGCTGTTTAGCGGGCAGGCGGACGAGCTCTCAGGGCAAGTGTCAATACAGGCGGAGAAACTCTCACTGGCTAGAGTCAGCAGCTGCTCGGAGGCAGGAGTCATAGGAGCCTTTGGGAAGAGAGCTGACGGCTGTTCAGTCGGCAGATGAACTCTCCCGGCGAGAGTCAGTTGCTGGCAAGGTTAACTTACCTTGTCAGGCAGAGGAACTTTCTCTGGGAGAGTCAACGGCTGTTTAGCGGGCAGGTGGACAAGCTCTCAGGGCAAGCGTCAACATCTGGAGAGGTCCCTACCACTCCATCTGGCTCACAAGAGTCAACTCGTCAGGTGCAGGAACTCTCACTGGCTAGAGTCAACAGCTGCTTGGAGGCAGGGAGCATAGGAGCCCTTGGGAAGAGAGCTGACAGCTGTTCAGTCGGCAGACGAACTCTCCTAGCGAGAGTCAGTGGCTGGCAAGATTAACCCATCTTGTCAGGCAGAGGAACTTTCTCTGGGAGAATCAACGGCTGTTTAGTGGGCATGCGGACAAGTTCTTAGGGCAAGCGTCAACGTCTGGAGAGGTCCCTACCACTCCATTAGGCTCACA
>NC_089783.1:5292176-5302176 GCF_040412425.1 Macrobrachium rosenbergii | reverse complement strand
TTTTATCCAAGAGGATGGGCATCCATCTTCATGAAAGGTGGTATACCAACAATGGGTGAAGGAACTTGTCAGTGGCCCCCAACGCCAGCAGACTGTGAGGAACACCGCATCCCTTGATAGCAATATGGGCCATTGTTGCCTCCTCTACAGTTCCTCGTTGGGTGAGCGGGTTCCATTCTCAGCTACCACTCTGTTGGTCGCGAGTTCGAATCTCCGACCGGCCAGTGAAGAACAAGAGGAATTTGTTTCTGGTGATAGAAATTCATTTCTCGCCATAATGTGGTTCGGATTCCACAATAAGCTGTAGGTCCCGTTGCTAGTTAACCAGTTGGTTCTTAGCTACGTAAAAATAAATCTAATCCTTCGGGCCAGCCCTAGGAGAGCTGTTAATCAGCTCAGTGGTCTGGTTAAACTAAGATATACTTGACTTTGCCTCCTCTACAAAAGGTTCCCCTCACCATTCTTCAATGAAAACCCAAACTAAGTGTTACCAAGGAGACCCTCTTTCAGACCACCATCAGGAGAATAACAAGGCACGCCCCCGAGAATGCAACAGCCACCCTCCTCCTCAAAGAGTGAGTAGAATCCCCCAACACTGGCCAGTTAATGCCTTCATCAATCAGCCAGACTTGCAGATTGTAGGAGAGCTCCCTGGCCATGATCATCCAATAAAGAATCACACCCCTTCTTTATAAATCCATCTTTAGGTATAAATACACTATGTATGTACCCTTGGTTGCCTCTGAGATATCATATACTCAAGTAACTGCCGCTGAGGAATCTACTCATGAACTCCAAATCTCTGCAAGACCTAATTTAAATGGTGATTTCTCAATAACCCCACAGAACCATCTCTCTGTAGAATTTTAGCAATAACACTGATTTAATTTTTTTAGACCTAGCCAAGAAGGAGAGGAAAGCAGTTATATGTAACTACCCAACCAAGCTCCCGTTAGATCATCTGTAGGAACAGCTATACATCAAGGATGTGGAGACATGTAAAAACTTTTCCAGCACCCTCACCACAAAGATATTCTGTACTCTTAAGGGTCCCGTATTATCATGAATAACCCTAGGGATCTGGAGATCATTCCCAGTAACAGATCATACTCATGAGCCTCTGTGTTGTTTCAGGTGTCAGCACTTTGGCCCTTATCAGCGGCAGCGCACAGGTTATGAAACCTTTGGAATTTGCAGCTGCCACCATCGGCCAGATGTTTAGCCAAATCAAAGCTAAACAGTCCTCCACTGCCTGGTACTCAAAATGCTGAATTTCCCATCATGCAAGGAACAGGGCATGCCCTAAATGGTTGCAGAGGACCACCAAGATGCAAGGTATGCCCAGGATGTTTATGTTCCCTTCTCAATCCCAACCCTCACCTCAGGACCTTCCTTCCCTTCAAAGCCCTAAAGAAACCTGCCTCCCAAACCAAAGAGTCAGGCTAGGCATCTAAGGTGACCGGGCCCCCTCCTCCTCAGGCCACTCTCCCTACCCCCACTCTTCTGCCATCACCCCCTTCTTTACTCCCACCTCTTCCAACCCCTTCCCTCCTCAGATACAATATAGCACCTGCAGTCAGTGTCCATGCCAAAGAAATGATATGCTGCAGTCCACTACAAAGATGCCTGATATTATACCTCATGAATCAGAGAAATGAACAGAAGAATGAACCTGTTAAGCATCACCAATAGCATACCTCGGTTGCTGCATCTCATACCACACTGCCCTCAACAGGGTAACACGCTCTCACTCTTTCAAGGCTTATGCTGCACTGACCGAGCTTAGATATACACATTACTTCTATACAAATTGTTGGAACATCATGTGGCAACACTATGAGCAAATTTCAGGCTTTCATTGACAGACAATTGATTTCCTTTTGTTTTGACCCCATTTATTCCCTATAATGAGTATTATAGAGTGAAAGAAAAAGCTTTTGCCAGGAGAGATATTATCACTATGCGGTGAAGAGACTGATTATGACTACGAGATTCAGAGAAGAAGATTTATCTGATTTTGAAAAAAACCGTAATTTAGATTATATCATCACATCAGTAACTGATAAGGAAAGGACTCCCTTTACTTTCGTTCATCCAAAGGTTTAAAATTTAATGTTCTGGATAAAGAAAACCCTGTGGAGTTTTTTGAGAAGTCTGATGATGAAGTCATGGAGCCCATTGAAACAGAAACACAGATGTGTCAACCAGTTTTTAGATGAAAATATAGAAAGTTTTCTTAGAATATTACATCCAATAAAATAGTGATACAAATGTAAATAGAATGAAACCATTCATTGCTCTACTGGCTCTATGTTTCAGGGAATGGCATGCAAAAGAATAACTTTTTCCTTTTTATGTTTCATGCTAAATGCAGAATAAATACTTTTACCGTCTCTCATTCTACATTATTTAATATCCTAATATGTTTACACAGAAAATCCTGTAAATGTAAAAAAGAACTCATAAGAAAATATAAAAACTAGAAAAGACCAAATGATCACTCCATGAGTAAGAAAATGTAATGATATGGCAGCAGTGATGTCTCCCATAAGTGACGGTTGACAGGTCAACAGAGTAAGAAAACTTTTTAGGAGACACTGCATGGATCACCTACATGCCCTACTAACTGAAGTCATTACCCAAGCTGCTGAGGTTTTGTATGAAGTAAAATTGTAGACCTGATATCAATGGTGTGGCCAAGTATACCATCTCACACCAGTTACCAAACTATGAAGATGGTTTAATAAAGTTTCACGTAAAAAGAATTTTGTTGGAATGCCTCATCCTGACCCCCAGGGAGAAGAAGACCGTGTTTTGCGTCATTTTGTAGACAGAACAAAGATGTTTTATTTATTTTTTTTTTTTTATTTATTCATTTATTTATTCAATTACTTATTTACTTTGATAATTTTTCATCCAAATAAGGATTTACATTTTTATCTATTTCATTTTGTGTTATCCTAAATTTTATTTCACTTCATGTGAATATTCTTTCTTATTTCTGTTTTGTGCTATCTATATATATATGTAAAAAATATTTTCTGTTTATGCGTGTATCATTTTATTTTCATTCAACCAATAATCTTTGTATTTAATTAATTAAGAAAATTTTTTTTTTTCTTTTCTCATTTTATTTTAGATCATTGTTCATTATATATTTTTTTCCCCAATGCTGGCACCATCCCCTTTCATTTTTAGTCTTTTCTTCTAGGAGACTAAAACTCTTCTGTGTCGCTACCTCTTCCCTACTTAATCTGAATCCTGTATATGGAAATTAGGTATTCCATTCTTCCCACTGTACTGGAACTTTGTCCCTTCCCTCCCAGGTCTTGTTACTTACTGGACTCGCTGCTATAACGCTTTTTTCTGCCAATGATAGGTACCAACTTCTTTTCAGTGAGTTGCAATTTGCCTATCTTTTCCTTCCTTATGACCCTTAGAAAGTCCTGAATAGTATCTGACCTTGTTGTGTTTTTGTTGCTTATTTCTATTTCACAAGGGTTTTTTTTATTTTAAGTCAGCAACGGGCTACCCTGGAGCAAGAACCCGTGTCAGCATAATGCTGGCTTTATCTAAAACAACAACAGCAACGACCCTTGGTGCCATTTACTTACCCTTCGTAAATGTTAGAGTACCGAAACGTTGGGATGATAAATGAAATTCGGTTTTATATATTGCTGAAACAGATGAAGTGAATTCTTGCACTAATATTATTTTCCAAATTACCCGTTTCATGTATGTGCTACAGTTGATTTTATATATTAATTTTTAATCTAATAATATTCCTTTAGCTTAGAAATCTAATTTTTATATTTTTATATCGCATTCATCGCATTCCTCTAACTTCTTTAAAAATATTTATTATTGTTAACAACTTCATTCTGCAAGTAATGTTTGGTCTTTTAAAATGAGACTGGATATATCTTTTATGATTATGGAACTGTTATTCTCTTTTCTTTTTTTTTTTGAGTAGTCTGCATTTACAGGTCTGGCTGAATTTTTTTTTTTTTATAAAATTCAGGAAAGCACCTTCGTCTTTACCGAATCTTTTCCTTCAGAGCTTTTTATAATTTCTAAATCCACCCTGATTGTCCTCCCCACATTGTTGTGGCAAACCTGAAGGCTTTCTTATTTACCTAATAGTGTGTGCTGGCCCCACCTTCTCGACCAGTTGCTTCTGGTGTTTTTTTTTTAATGATGTATGGTGACATTTATTTAACTCTCAACAGAATTTTTGTAAATAATGTAAATACTGTTGGTGATGGCATTGCTGTTTTACAATGGCATTGTTTTACAATGGCATTGTTTTACAATGGCATTGATTTTTACAATGTTTCTGTTGTTATGAGTCTATTTATTAGTTTTGATACTGATTTTATGTTGTTAATTTTAATTCTTTCGAGAGCATTGAGCTGAATCCTGATCCTGTTATTCATTACAATAAGAACAATTGTAATATACTACACTTAAATATTCGGGGCTAAAAGTTAAATTTTCTTGACCTCCAGAGTTGTGCCGCAACTACGATTTGATGTTTATATCGAGACTCTTGTAAGTAGTAACAAGTCATAGGTTGAGTTTTTAATCCCGGAGTTTGACGGCCCTGATTTTGTTTATCATCGTAACATCTCACATTACAAACCCTGAAAGATACCCCTCTACATGCTTTCGGAAAAACTATATATCACGGCTGTATCTTTTACCATTATTGCTCTGCAGGTATTTTATATCTCTCACCAACCCACCCACCTGCTACCACATCCCCTGAATGCCGAAAATCGATATCTGGATCTCCAGAACGCTGAACAGATTTCGATAAAATCTGGCATGATTAGACACCTTAATGGGAAACCTCTGAAGCCAGAGCTTCATCCTAGACGGTTGAATATTTCCAGAGTTATAATGGGACAAAGTCAAGGTTTTTTTGTACTCCGGGTGGCTGGGCTTTACTAACTGCCAACTACCATGGCGGTTGATGACTGTCTCTTGGAAAGGATTAGCATGGCTCAGTCATAAGATTCAAAAGCTTCATTCGTTACTTGTGGAGACTATAATGCAAATCACAGTGAGTGGCTAAGTTCGAATTCCACAGATCAATGTGACAGGTCTGCTCTTGAGTTCTGTGTATCGGCCAACTTGGTCCAGCTAACTGAGGAACCCATGCACATTTCTGGCAATTGATTAGGCCTCATATTCACAGATATTCCAGCTATTGTCAAGTCCAAGGTCTATGAATACATAGGCACTTCTGACCATTGCGCCACTGAGATGGGCATATCTGTCAGTCAGTATATTCCTAAGTCCACCATTGGAAAAACAGTCTGGATGAAATCCAGAGCCAAGTGGGATCACATTATTGAAGCTTGTCAGTCACCTAATATTTCAGTTGGTCTATTAGATCCTGATCACAAGAAGAAGTTAAATGAAATGCTGATGGCTATCTTAATAAGATATGTCACTAGAAAGGTCATCAAATTCAGGACAAATGACCAGCCATGGTTTGATGATACATGGAGATGGGCCTACCATGACAAACAAACCAAATTCAATGCATGGAGATGAAATCGTTCAAATGAAAATTACACCATTTTTGTTGAGTCTCATCAAGCTGAGAATAGAACTTACAATACAGCCAAGAGAAATTACAATAATTTCTTGAAGAGGAAACTTGAAGGAATTGCTCAGCCTCATCTGTGGTGGACCAAATTGGCATCATCTATCTTTGGGTCAAGATCGTCTTCCATTCCACCACTACTAACAGGTGATGGTAGATTGGTTACTGGCCCTAGAGAAAAGGTTGATCTATTTCATCGAGCTTTTGAAGCTAATCAGTCAGCTGAGGATGTCCCTCTCCCTGACACTTGTCATCCTTAACCTATTCTTGCAAAAATTTAATTTTGCTCCAGGAATATTAAGAAAATTTTGGATAACTTGACAGCTGGGGTCGAGAAGATCCTGATGGTTTCTTCCCTTTGTTTTATGTCAACATAGTATCTTTGTGGATGGGAGCAAGTTTAGTAATACAGTCTGTTCCAAAGAGTGGCATATCTGCAGACTCCAATAACTACACGCCAACCTCTGTTCTCCTTGTGCTCTCCAAAGTTGCTGAAAAACTTATTTTAAGCTACTATAAAAGTATGTGGAATCTAAAGGATTGTTAGCTGACAGTCAATATGCATACAGGAAGCAGATGGGTATCTGCAATGCTATTTTAGACTTGGCAGGCCATTTGCAAGAGAACCTTGATAAGAGTTTTGGGTTCATAGTATTTCAAATACATTTCAGTACTGTTTTCGATTTAGCAAATCACAATATATAGTGCCTGGAATTCCACAGGGCAGTGCTCTTGGTCACTGTTATATTTAGTGCATATAAGTAATATGGTTGTTGGCCTGGAAAACAAGATTGTTCAGTATGCCGATGATGCAACACTTGTGGGTGTAGTTAAGTCTCCACTTATGAGAAATGAAGTTGCCCTCAGCCTCATTTGGGACCAGATCAGGGAATGGTATAGTCGGTGGGGTATGAGGCTTAACTTTAGTAAAACGAA
Source organism: Macrobrachium rosenbergii (assembly GCF_040412425.1). Lineage (NCBI taxonomy): Eukaryota > Metazoa > Arthropoda > Malacostraca > Decapoda > Palaemonidae > Macrobrachium > Macrobrachium rosenbergii. The sequence continues at coordinate 5,295,626 of NC_089783.1, read as the reverse complement.
AACATTACTGATTAGCAGATCTCGTACAGATTTCCCACCCCATCCTCCCCTTCAAGTGGATGGAACTTTGCTGATTGAGTCTGGAGCTTTAATTATTCTAGATGTAACTTTTGACTCACATCTAACTTTTGAGAAACATCTAATGCAATTTTCAGCAAGTGCTGCACAAAAGTTAGGTATTGTTTGTAAGGCCTCATGTATTTATAACGGTGATAATATCAATGCAACCTGTTTTATATCATTTGTCCTTCCTTTACTGGAATACTGTTCGCCGGTGTGGATGTCTGCTTCAGCCAGAGATTTATCTTTTTTAGATAAAGTGGTTCGTGGTGGAAGGTTTCTGTTTCCTAATAGTAACAGTTATGACTGGGACCATCGACGGTTTGTCACTTTTCATAACTTGCAATTCAACAGAGATCTTTCACATTCGCAATTGATCTCTGATCCCCTTTACCTGCCGAAAGCAACTAGATTCGCTGAACAGCAGCACCAATATGCAGTAAATGTGCCTTGCTGTCAAATTTCTCAGTTCCAGAGGTCCTCTATTCCTTACATGGCTGGACTGTGTAATAGCCTCCCAGAGGATGCCGTGCAGTTGGAACTTCAAAAGTTCAAGTGAAAATACAGTGCATTACTAGCCTAATACTATTATTCTTGCATTTAAATACATTTTTATCTATTTATTTATTTATTAATTTTTGTTTTCGCTTTTAGTAAGTGGGAACTCTTCATTTTGAATTTCCCTTTACTTCCTCTTACTTTTTCCTAATGAACATCATATTCTTTGGAGCCTTGAACTTCAAGTCAATGTCCCATGTGGGCTAGTTCCATATGAATAATAATGATAATTATATATATATATATATATATATATATATATATATATATATATATATATATATATATATATATATATATATATATATATATATATATATATATATATGTATATGTATATATATATATATATATATATATATATATATATATATATATATATATATATATATATATATATATATATATATATATATATATATATATATATATATATATATATATATATACACACACATGAAGGCAGGAGCAGACACTCAGAGTGTAGACATAATGGAGCTATGCTATGGAATGGCATTCTGTTTTCTATCCATTTATTAAAATGAATTCCGTGTCCACTCTCCTCCTCCATAGAGCTTTTAATTTGACCCCAGTTGGCTTGCGTTTCATGATGAGATTGTTTTCCTTATTAACTATTTTAAGAACAATTACTTCCCACCATCAATCTTCCATAGATCCCTTTAACAAACTGCTTAATTTGAAACTAAATCCCCACCCATAGTTCTCAGTGCTCCTAAATTACGTCTATATGCTAGATTCCCTTATCTACCAGACAACAGATTCAGGAAAAAATGTATTAGTTTATTCGATAGACAATTACCTGCACTCAACCTAAAGCTAATCCCGATGAACCCCAGAACCATCGGGTCCCTCTTTCATTTCAAGGATAGAATCAGCCCCCTGTTTACCTACGGTGTAATCTACAAATATACATGTCCCAGATGTAATCTAGGCACATACATCGGATGTACAGTAAGTTCCAGAAGTGAAGCTACAGATTTCAAAATTGATCGTACTTCTTAAGAAACTCGTGTGGTTGCTAGTTAGTATATTTTATTCCAATTATTGCCATCCTCTTTATCTGATAATAATTAATTATCAGTGATTAACTGTAGAACCACAGAGGCTATTTCCCCAGTGGATGGTTGATGTTAGTTCAATAACTGTTTATTAAAAGAAAGAAAAAAATGAATTCCCCCCCCCAAAAAAAAAAGAATTTCCCTGTAGAAACATCTAGATGTGGCTCTCAGTATGTGATATCGAGTGTTCACCATTGAATGTCAGCAGGAACCGAGTGCATAAGCATTGGCCTAATGTGATTTGTAAATTATCTTTCTATTTTTATAGCGTCATATCGAAAGTTATTATAATTTCTTTTGATAAAGCTCAAAGACGTTTAGCATCTGATCGAATGAAATATAAATAAGACACAAGTTGGTGTGGAAAAAAAAACTAAATCCAAGTTATATGCGCATTTAGCATTGCCTACATGGTTAGGCCTATTTCAGTAATCAAGGAAATATATTTTCCAGCTTGTTATTAGTTGTTTGGATTTCTAGATTGTTGTAAACATGATTTTCCATTAATTAGATCAAGTCAGGGGAAATGAGGAAGTCTAGGCCTAAGTTAAGTCAAGGGAAGTGAGGAAGTCTAAGCCTAAGTCAAGTCAGGAAAGTGAGGAAGTCTAGCCTAAGTCAAGTCAGGGGAAGTGAGGAAGTCTAGGCTTAAGCCAAGTCAGGGGAAATGACGAAGTCTAGGCCTAAGCCAAGGCAGTGAGGAAGTCTAGACATAAGGCAAACCAGGGGAAGTGAGGAAGTTTAGGATTAAGTCAAGTCTGGGGAAGTGAGGAAGTCTACGTCAAAGTCAGGTCCGGGGAAGTGAGGAAGTCTAGGCCTAAGCCAAGGCAGAGGAAGTGAGGAAGTCAGATAGATGAATTTTCAGTTGTTTACGGTCAGCCTTGGTGGATCTTAGACTTGAATGATTTGGGAACACTTTTATTATTTGGAGAAGCCCTCTGTATTTATAATGGTTCTTATTTGTAACGGAAAACCTGTTTGCAATCAAGTTTACCCTTTCAATAGTGGTTATTTTCTGTCAGTTATTGCAAACATAATGAAGGAGGGAACTGATTTACCTGTTTATTCAATATGGCGATGAGGGTATTGGGGCAAAGTCTCCCTCTCCCCACCCTAGTAGGACAAGGCTGGTGATTCATAGGTTGGGTAGATAATGTTACGTTTGTGTTGTGGGTCGAAACCGAAGCAAAAGCTGAAGTAGAGTCTGAATGGTCGGGTCCTAGAAGTTAAAATCAGAACTGCCAACCACACCCAACTTCTCTGTCGAATGTAGGTGCATTCATGGTTGATTATGTTTAATATTACAGAGATTTTCCCTTTATATTCTATTACATGGTTTTATTCTATTACATGGTTTTATGCATCTTCGCTAAAATAATTGATGATACCCTATGATATTAAATATTTGTTTCCACATTGCTCGAAATATACGACGGTAATGTTGGTAATCCTGTGTTGAACGAACATTTCAAATTCTTTCGTTTCCATAGTTTGAAGTAATTACTTTTCTTTGAAATAATTACTATTACCGTAATTTTTCTTATGATTCTTATTAATATCATAGATTTGATATTTGTGCATCATATATTAGCTTTATTTTGCTTAATAGAGCTTTCAATGCAGAAAAAAGTAAGTTTTTCAGCTACGTGTTATAGTTGCTACTTAGTGAATTTCCAACGAAATCCTCTGAAATTTGTAGCTTCACTTTTAGAAGTTACTGTACCAGGAGGCTGCTAAAGATCCGAATCTCCTCTCA
>NC_089783.1:5229676-5289676 GCF_040412425.1 Macrobrachium rosenbergii | reverse complement strand
CCTGGTCCAACACAATTGAAGAATTAGTACAAACCAAACAGGATTAAATACTTAAGAGGTTTTTACAAAGGATTAAGATCAACCGTTCAGAGCAGGGACAGGACAATTAGAAGATTATACAGGTTCATGACTGACCACCTAAAAATTTTAGTACAACACAATAATTCTCTTTATTTTATTTTTATTTTTTTTTATATATTCATCACGTTCCATATTTTCGTGATTCAGTTATACATACATACATATATATATATATATATATATATATATATATATATATATATATATATATATATATATATATATATATATATATATATATATATATATATATATATATATATATATATATATTTTTTTTTTATCACGTCAGCAGTGATTCATATACAACATTAAGAAACAAACATCCTTTAATATCCAATTCATTCTACCTCAGGAATAATATATTTTCATATATGTCAGAAGGGGAATTTTGAATTGGATATTTAGGACGTTTGTAGTTTAAAGTATATATATAAATATATATATATATATATATATATATATATATATATATATATATATATATATATATATATATATATATATATATATATATATATATATATATATATATATATATATATATATATATATATATATATATATGATTAAATGTATGTATGTATGTCAAAACTTCTCTATCTACCTCACCTGATTGCAAAATTAATGCTCCTACATCAGAAAGACAGTAATATTTCAGTACAAAGAGGAAAAGCGATAACATGAAGAAATATGATTTCCTATTTGAAAAAGAGGTTAATGGCTGTGATACTCCAAAATCTGCCTCTCATCCAATAGTATAAGTCTACAGAAAACTCTGTGACGATAAACTCTACGATATGCTTATAACCATGGGAAAAGATTACTCCAAAATAGAGGTCTATCAGAAAGTATTCTTAACAAAAATCTGTCGCATATACTCGTATTGACTGATGTTTGATATCCCAAAAAAACTTCTTATGGTGCTATGTCCAAATAGTTAGTGGAGATATCCCCAAACTTTAGTTTTGGCGATAAACCCAATGAGTGTCGCTAGGTGTTTGTACGTTATTTCCCGTTAATTGTGATACACAACTACTGCCTAATCCCTAAATAAAATATTAGTCTTTGACGATTGACAGGCGTCGGGAATTCATAAAACACGGTGTTTATAAATAGTGGTATTTTTTCTTTTAAGGATAAGTATGGGGCATGTAATCAAACTGAAACAGTATTTGGTCAAACTGCAAAATCCTTAAGATAATTGCTACATTCAACGCATCCAAACATTAATTTGATTAATCAACTAATCACTGCAGTACCATTTAGTATCAGTCTTGAGTTTCAAGACAATAATTCACCGACCCTTAAATACATTTGTTAGAAGTCCTCCTTAATTAAGAAACAACAATTAGAGATGGAACAACAGCTCAGCTCTTAATGGGAATATAGGAATTTATATGTGTCGTACAAGCGTAAATCATTCTTGCTCTTTTGGATGCTCATAGTGTGCATGTATTTACAAGTATAAAGTACGGATACAAACAGAACTGAGCATGCCTGTTAAAGTTAACCAATTTTACGATAATCATTTACGGAAATAACGTAGCTCCAAAGTGTGTTCCCCTGTGATTACCAAATTCCTTAGTTAGCAGATTTATTTAGCATATAACCTTTCAGGAGAAGAAAAATCAACTGGCATACCTTATGAGAGCGAAATATCACGGGGTATTAATCAAAGATGGGTGCAAGCACTAATGAATAGCAGAGAAGGCAGTGAAATTGCTAATGTGCTTCTCTATTAAACTGCAGTCCAACGAAGACAAGTTTTATGAAATGGCATAGACGCTAATTAATGCGCCACCCCAACACTTTCAAAAGTTTCAAATAGCGTGATGAAGTGAAAGTTGGTTTGAATTAAGAGAGGGAGACAGAGAGGGTGAGAGAGAAATACAAAAACAAAACATTATTATATGACTACAAAGGCACTTAGGATTTCTACAGTAGTTCAGTTATATACATTAATGCTCTTAAAAGCATATTATAATACTGAATCGTGTGCTAAATAAATTTACCGGCTTTTCTTCGAGATATCAGAGACAGGTAAAAAATTTTAAAGAAAAAAGTCAAATTTACTGTAGACTGAAAGCTTTGAAAATTAAAATTATATAGTGCACACTTCCATTACTACTCAGAGTGCACAGAAACAAATGATTGCATTTCACCCTCTCCCAAACTAGCGACCAACCCACTAAAGTTTTAATACTCACTAATGGACAAGATCACTATCTAGTCCGACATAACGTTGGGCCACGTTCTTCAGTGGCCAGATAACCTAAGACAGATAAATAAATGAGGAAAGTCTGGGATTGTAACGGGCAGGCAACTGCGCCTTTTCTACTGTGGGAGGTCTGTTGGCCTTTTGACTAAATAATGTTCTACAAAACAAGGTAGTAGTACTGTGGCAACCCTGTCTACTGGTTGTAAACCTATCCAAAGGTGACCTAGTGGTAATTGCAATACAAGCTTTGTAACAAGATACATTTCATCATCATTTCCACAGGAACAGTGAGAGGAATTTATGTATGTATATATATATATATATATATATATATATATATATATATATATATATATATATATATATATATATATATATATATATATATATATATATATATATATATATAAATATATATATATATATATATATATATATATATATATATATATATATATATATATATATATATATATATATATATATATATATATATATATATATATATATATATATATATATATATATATATACATTTATATATATATATATATATATATATATATATATATATATATATATATATATATATATATATATATACTATATATATATATATATATATATATATATATATATATATATATATATATATATATATATATATATATATATATATATATATATATATATATATATATATATATATATATATATATATATATATATATATATATATATATATATATATATATATATATATATATATATATATATATATATATATATATATATATATATATATATATATATATATATATATATATATATATATATATATATATATATATATATATCTGACCAACCCAGCACTGCCGGGCAAAATTCTGGATGAAAGTCTCTGTGTAGGGGTAGGGCTAGCGAATAGGGAAAGGGATGGGGAGGGTGAAGGAAGATGGAAGGGGGAGGTGGAAGGGGTAGGGGAGGGAGAAGGAAAATAGGGAGGGGTTTGTGCTAGTGGTCTGACTGACAGTTCTACTTTTTCATGTGATGCTCATCTTTTGAACAGATGTGTGTGAACTGACAGACACTGTTGCGGTGACTGTCCCTTTTATCCATATACTCCTGTACTGTCTGTCCCTATTATCCAGGTATTACTATGATGATTGGCCATTTTATCCAGAAATTACAGTGGTAACTGTTGCTTTTATCCATTTATAACTGTTCTGTCTGTCCCATTTATCCAGGCATTACTGTGGTGACTGTTCCTTTTATCCTGGTATTATGGCACTGTCTGTCCCTTTTATCCAGTTATTACTGTGACGACTGTCGCTTTTATCCAGAAATTACTGTGGTGACTGTCCCTTTCATCCATGTATTACTGTTCTGCCTGTCCCTTTTATTCAGGTATTACTGTGGAGACTGTCCTTTTTATCCAGGTATTAGTGTGGTGACTGTCCCTTTTATCTAGGTATGACTATGGTGACTGTCCATTTTATCCATGAATTATTCCACTGTCTGATGCCTTAAAAGAGTTATTACTGTACTCTCTGTCACCTTTAACCAGGTATTACTGTATTGTCTGACACTTTTATCCAGATATTACTGTGGTGGCTGTCCATTTTATCCAGATATTACTTATACTGTCTGTTCCCTTTGACCAGTTATTACTGTGCTGTCTGTCCCCTTTAACCAGGTATTACTGTTCTGTCTGTCCCTTTCATCAAGATATTGCGGTGTTGACTGTACCTTTTATACTGGTATTACTGTTCCGTCAGTCCCTTTTATCCAGGTATTACTGTGGCGATTGTCCCTTTTATCCAGGTATCAATGTTTATCCAGTTATTACTGTGGTGAATGTCCGATTTATTCAAGTATTAATGTGGTGAGTCTTCCTTTTATCAAGGTATTGTTGAAGTATCTGTAACCTTTAACCATGTGTTACTGTTCTGTCTGTTCCTTTTATCCATGTACTAACTGACCAACTCGGCACTGCCCAGGAAATCTCTGAATGACAACTGATGAACTCCCTCTCTCTCTTTCTCCTTCATTGCTGTTAAAATAGTTGCTTCAGTTACATTGCCCAGCATTATTGGCATTTTGTATTTCACCACTTCTCACCCCCCATTCCTATTGGGGCTGAACTTGGACTTGAAGGAAATTGGGAGTGTCTCTATTCATCCCAGCTATCTTGAAAACTATGGATTAGAATCTATTATATGCCATTTTTGACATTTTACTTTTCGCCCCTTCTCAACTCCCCCGTTCCTACCAGGGCTGAATTTGGACTTAAAGTGCACTGGGAGTTTCACTATTTATCTCAGCGACCTCAAAAACTATGGATTAGACACTAATCCATAGTTTTCAGTTATTTTTACATGCCACCACCTTCCCACCCCTTCCCATCCCTCTCCCTATCGGGACTGAACTTGGACTTAAAGGGCATCAGGAGTGTCACTATTCTTCTCAGTGACCTCAAAAAACTATGGAGTAGAAACTAATATCTGTCTTTTTTTGTTATTTTTATGTCTCACCCTTCCCACACCCTCTTCTTATCAGGGGTGAACTTGGACTTGGAGGGCGACAGGATTGCCAGTATTTTTCTCAGCGACCTCAAAAACTATGTATTGGACACTAATATCTGTCGTCTTCAATTATTTTTACATGTCACCCCTTTCCCACCCCTCCTCACCCCTCCCTATTGGGGATGAACTTGGACTTAAAGGCATATGGAGTGCCACTATTCTTCTCAGGACCTTTAAAACTATGGATTAGACATTAATGTCTTTTGTTTTGGTTATTTTTGCATTTCACCACCTTCCCACGCCCTTCAAACGCGGCCCCGCCCCCTTCCTATTAGGGCTGTCTTCTCAGGAACCTCAAAAGCTATGGCTAAGACACTAATATACGTTGTTTCGATTATTTTTACATGTCACCACTTTTCCACCCCCTTCTCACCTCCACTTCCTATCAGGGCTGGACTTGGACTTGAAGTGTCACTATTAATCTCAGTGAACTCGAAAAGTATGGATTAGACACTAATATCCGTTGTTTTTTTTTTTTTACATGTCACCCCCTTCCCACCCCTCTATCAGGGCTGAATTTGGACTTGAAGGGCATCGGGAGTGCCTTTATTCATCTCAGTGACCTCGAAAACTGTGGATTAGACACTAATATCTGTCGTTTTCTGTAATTTTTACATTTTAACCCCCTTCCCACAACCCTGGTCCTCTTTGGTGCCAGTGATGTCTTACCCCACAGTGTTATTTCCCAGATGATAAGTCATATGTATACCAAGCTTGGTTGAAACTGCTCAATGCATTTTGGAGTGTATGGGGAACATACACACACACAAATACACACATCCATTTATATATATATATATATATATATATATATATATATATATATATATATATATATATATATATATATATATATATAATGTGTGTGTGTGTGTGTGTGTGTGTGTGTGTGTGTGTGTGTGTGTATGTGTGTGTGTGTGTGTGTGTGTGTGTGTATAGATTACAGTGGTGGTTGTCCTTTTTATCCAGATATTACTGTCCCTTTATCCATGTATTAATGTACTGTCTGTCCCTTTTTTCCAGGCATTACTGTGATGTCTGACCCTTTTATCCAGTTATAGCTGTGGTGACTGTCCCTTTTATCCAGGTATTTTTGTGGTGACATTCCCTTTTTTCCAGATATTACTGTGATGACTGTCCCATGTATCCAGAAACTATTGTGATGACTGTATATATAAATAAGTATGTATGCATGTATGTATGTATGTATGTATGTATGTATGTATGTATGTATGTATGTATGTATGTATGTATGTATATATATATATATATATATATATATATATATATATATATATATATATATATATTATATATATCTATATATATATATATATATATATATATATATATATATATATATATATATATATATATATATATATATATATATATATATATATATATATATATATATATATATATATATATATATATATACTATATATATTAATAACGAAATATTCAGTCATCAATAGTCTAGTAAACACAATCCAGTGGCAAAACCTTCTTCGGTTGTAAATTATACTACAATATTACCGACCCGGCAGGGAAATTCTAAATGCAGTTCCATTAACAGAAGATGCTTGAGGGGAAACGATCGAATGTATACGGTTGTTGTGGCTTCTGAAATTGCATGACTGCTATAACTTTTTTTAAAAACATTTTGAATAAATGTTTAGTAAAAGCGATCTTGTAAAATTTATTCTCAACGAAGCTTTAGATCTTTTAGATTGAGTACTACACTCATTTTCCTTCTGTTGAAGGAGACTCATTTTAAGTGGCATTCCTGCTGTCCTTATTCTACTGCAATGGCGATGAACGGAAAATTCTCCACTAGAAAAAAGGCTGATAAACTGATAAAAAGTCAACTATGTTTATGTGGAAACGTAAGTGCAAAAGTGTAAGTTAGAGACGACTCTCAATTTCAAACCTGTTTCATACCTCGGAATATCTTCGGTAGTTAAAAAAAATGTTTATAGTCATTGTATAATTATGTTTGTAAAATTTCTAATTTATGATCAATTCTTTTTATTATGTCTTTCGTCTGAAAACAGATAAAATGAGCTTATTTCCTTTAAGAATAAAATTTCTTTTCTCATAGAAATAGGACTTTTAAGTTTTTACAATAGGCTTGTAAAGGGTAATGAGATAAAAACTAATGAGAGAATGAGTTCACATGCATAGAATACGATAGAAAATAATTCAAAATATAATATTATTCTACAAGCACATTTTCTAATGCAGTTGTACATCGTATTAAATGTTACAAGGATAAAAAGAAACATGCACCGCTTGAAAAAATTCTACTCTAACAACTTTGGACCTTACTGTTTAACTTTACAAAAGCGTTTGTTAGATCCAGAAGCCGGTTATTACTTTATCGTACATAACTTTTTGGTGCGTGCTTCGTTTCCTAATTCAGTTCACAAAGCTTAGAGGGGAAAGAATAGTGAAATAAATTTCAGGTGTTTCGTTAGAATCCCTTCATAAACAAAGTGTATAAATCAAATAATTAGGGATCCCTCTGGATATTCCTTTATTGTTCTGTTAACTGTATATATTAGATATTAAACACGTTCTTTATAAAACAGACCCACCTTATGGTGTTTTGTTGTTTCACAAGAAGAAAAAAAACATTCGATTACAAATTCATCACAGGCAAAATCTTACGTTTTCATTAAAAGAATCTCATTAAATTGCGTTTATGACTCTCAATTAACGTTATAAATATTGCTTGCAAGAAAAATGAGAGGTTTTGTTATCTTAGGGTATTTTATTTATAAAAGTATTAAAAATACATTTAAGCGTTTGTCAGAGGTGAAATAGATGAATAAGAAAATATTCTCAGCCGTTCATAAGGTCAATATTTCGTTTATTTTCTAAAACAATACAAAGAGTTAATTTACGCATATGTGTCAGGGAAATGGAAAATATTGGACAACTATCCAATAAGAAAATCCTTATATAACTACTGAGAGCATTTCACAGTGCTTCATTTTCCACTTTTTAGGAGTGTGTACTGAATATTAAGGCTCAAACCATTAAGTTGTACCATAAATATTCGAACTCGTCTGCATAGTAGATTACGCAAAGAAAGATTCAAACGTTAGATTAGAAGTGGCATATTAGACGTTCTACTACCAGCAAAACAAAAAATCAAGGAATGATCATGAAATTGATGGTCGCTTGTAATTTGCATAACAAATGTTAACAAACAGGAAAATAACTAATTTGCTATATATAAATCCAGAAGGTAAAAACCTAAAGTAACTGGACGAGCAACCTTTGAAAATTTTGAGCAAATTGTTGATGGGAAACAGTTTTATTTTCGTCAGTTGACACGTTCATTAAGAGCTATTGAATGATAAATTTGCTCAAATACTTCTCCACGATAAAGAATTAGGGTGCTGACTATGATAATGAAACGTAATGAATGAATTATATAGCACAGACGTCCAAGAATAAACAGTAGTCAGAAATGCGTGGCGTTTTTTCTTATAATAGCTTTTAATTAACAGAAGAAATTAAAAGCATGCATAGGCAAATATATAATTGCCTCTTATGAATTTCTTTTAATTTCTGTTATATAGCTATTATGTATTATCAAAAAATATATTTTAGATCCAGTTTATTCTTGGATACATATATATATATATATATATATATATATCATATAAATATTTAATTATAGCTTTTACAGTGAAATATCATATATATATTGATTTATTTATTTATGTGTGTGCTTTTAAACATTTAATTACACGGCAAACATATTCATAAAGCACTAACCTATGAAAATTCGATTAATTTAGAACTCACTTACGCCCTATAGAAATCTTAGATGAGTGTACCTTCAATTAAAAAGTTCAAACCTGTGTCTTGTTGGTTATTTCAAACAAAAAATCTTTATCCTCTAATCCAAAGGATCTACGTTAATTTCGACTCTGCTCTCCACATTCCTATTGAAGTCAACCCGTCTTCATCAGAACAGGTATATAATGAGATGGTTATCGGAGTTGTTTCATGATAATTTCGTCACTCATAAATAGTAAATCAACTTTGATAATTTAAAGTTTAAACACAATTTCTAAATACTCTGATAAAAACTGAAAGAGTCCTAAACAACGCACACCATGTGTTAACTTCTCCTTTTATTAGGAAAATGAAAATGTGCTTTTATGAGCAACTCAGATAAACTGAATATTACAGTCTTGAGAGTCTGAAAGAAGAAGACTAACAAATTCCCAAATGGATATTTTGGACAAACAAAATAAATGAAAGTGGGTAATTGAATCTCTGTACACTACGATATTTTTTCACAAGGAAAATAAAAATAATAAAATTAACAGTGCAATTTTGCATAGTTTCATTTATTTTGTTATCTATTTTCTTTTCCATGAAATTTTCATCCACCTGTTCATTCATAAAGAACCTCTGAGTTTTTTGCAGATTTAATATCGTTCCATAATAAGTAATTTAATTAGAATAAGGAAGAATTCTGGAAGCCTGTTGTTCCAGCATGAACTACAGGTTTATTAAAACTTACAAGAATGGTTTGGAATTTTGCGGATTTTATCTTGAATAATTCTTTATCATTTTAGCTTTGAATCTTTTCCTTTAACAATAAAGCATAAACAATAATGGGTATAATAATAATAATAATAATAATAATTTAATAATAATAGTTTAATAATAATAATAATAATAATAATAATAATAATGTTAGTGAATGTCGCTGCATCAGCTGCACTGATCTTAATAAAAAATCTTCTCTATTTTCCTTATATTAGTTTTCTCTATTACTTAATGCAAATGAGATTTGTTATCAAAATATTTTCAATCTTAGTTATCTACTATCGATCGAGATTGACAGGAACCTAATTTGAAAAACAATCGAGTTTTGGCAAGATCCCAGACAATCCAGGTGAATGCAGTCTACCAAAAAAAACATTGGAATTAATCTTCTAAGCTCAACAAGTTAAATTCGTTTTCATGCCGTGTGCAGGAAGGCGATCTTTAGTAAACCATTCACCAGGATTGCACACCTACATAAGCCATTTCTCACGACGGTATAATAAAAACACTAAGGATAATTCATAGGGGGCACTATCTGGACATCTACGAAACTACTAGAAAGCATAAATTTAAATCAATGATAAGCCTCATTAAAATACAATGTTTATTTATTTTCTTCATTCACATTTTTGGAAGAAATATACCAGGATATGTCATTTAATAAAACCAGCAATTAAAGCAGCCGAAAGTCACCCTTGAGACTCATGCAATTTTATTAATAAGTCAATGAAAATGCAAATCGAGTGACGTCAGCTGATAATCCAAAATTGAATGATTTTAAAAAAACAATTCCATTATATTTTTACCACTGTGACATCGCTAAGTGACATATTTTTACATCACCATGTTTTAAGCTTATACTAATTTCCTGCTCGACGGTTTCCCCCTGGGCTGCAGCAGCGATAAAGCAACACTATGTATCTTGACAACGATTTTTCACAAACTTTCTCCACCCAACGAGGCTATGTTTGGGCCCTAAAAATAAATCAGCATGAAGTACCAAATCCCCCTGCTGACCTACGACAATTTACAGTAGATCCCACCATCAGCAGTGACACATTCAGGACGTTAGACAAGTGACAGCAGTGAAAATGATGAAGAGTTTGAAAATTTAAATAAATAAAAAGTAAATAAATTAAATCTAAAATGATAACAACTAGATAACCAGCGTGCACTTACATTGGGAAATATTTTCATAGAAATCGTTAGGAAACAAAACCGGAACTGGGCCTTTACAGGGGGTTCATGGCTAAGGGTCAGCATGTATTTCATAGTGTTGAAAACTGGGCGAGAGGGCGGTGAACACGTAATTAATTATGACAGAACGTGCGGCGCTAAATTAGTTCTACACGTAAATTAACCTAAATAATTGTTGTCAATAAATGCAGACAGAAGATCTAAAAAACAGTAAATTGATATCCCAAGTTGGGGGTCTGCTTTAGCGTTAGTAATGACTAAAACACTAAAACTAACCATTTGGATAAAAAAGGTGTAAGGGCAGGCATTTGCCTAGAAGACAAGGTGCCTCAGGAACTTGTTTGACCTAGAGTTTGCTATGGTTTTAATTAATATCAAAGGTGGTGAATAAAGTACCAGATAATACCAACTCTCAGTATCCTCAAACTCCGGACTTAAGAAAAAAAAAAAAAAAAAAATTGAATAAAATATAACTAACACTCTGCATGGAAAATTTCAATTCAGGTACAAAAACTCGAAAATAAACTATTTAAAGAGATCCACATAAGCAATTCTTCAAACGATTATTAAAAACATCTAGAAACCAGAGACTTTGAAAGTTTCTTGGTATCCTTACAAAAACAGGGTATAAAGGGCCTTAAGTTTTTATGGCTAGAAATGTCTCAAACATCAATTAATAATATATGACCTCATTTGACATATAAATTTTAGGGGTGAGTATAATTAGCAATTTAACATAGCATATATATACAAAAATATATATATGGATATAAATAATATATAGTATTTATAAATACATATAAATATAAAATAATATAAATTTATTTATTCATATATATAAATAAAATATATATATAAATAATAGAGCAAACTAATATATATTATTATATGCAATATATACAATACATAAAATTCAACAAGGTATGGATAAAGAATATAAAAAATAAAAAATTAGAATAAAATGAATAAAAATAATATAGTTTTTAGGATAACTCAATCAAAAGATATATATTTAAATAAGTTTATTTGTAAAGGTTTTATAAATTATAAATAAATAGGTTTTACATAGGTTTTATAATGAAATAATTAAGTGAAAATATATAAAAATAACTATGGTAAATAAATTGCCATAAGAAAAATTATAATATAAATATATATAGATGAATTTTGATTAATAATTTATTGTTTTATTTTATTAATGGTTTATTTATGATATATATAATATATATATTTAAACTCTTATTTTTTTAATATCATAAAATTTAAATTTTTTTAATTAAAAATTGGAAGTTATAGCACAATATTTAAGATTTATTGAATTTTTTGGTTAAAAAAAATACATATAAAATTTTATATATTTTATTCATGCATCATTTATCAGATAATATTTTATTATTGGTTTTCTTTTACAAATATTTTTACAACAAGTTATATTCCATAATTATGGCATTTATTTTAGAAATATTAATTAACTAATTTTTTTTTGTTATTTTTTTTCTAACAGCCCATTTGATATACACATTTGATTATATATAAACTTTTTTTATATTCAATATTCCAATATTTATATATGAATATTTTTTTATTATCTTATACTTTTCCTTCATATATATTTATTTGATGCATTATAGAAGAAAAAATTTGAATAAATATTTTTATTTTAGATTAAACCAGTTGATTTATATATAATATTCATATAAAATATCATGGCTTATATATATAAATTATATATACAAATAGACATTTTGTAAATAGAGGCCGGCTATGTTATAAATATATATGTTAATTAATATAATACATTTGTATATGAATTATATATTTATATACAAAAATATTCATATATATTATATATATCATGTTATCTATATATATATAAATAAAAATATATGGTTATATATATACATATATCATATGGGGTTCTTATTTAATTTTTTGTTAGTTTTTTATTATATATATATTATGAGTAATATATAATATATATATATATATAAATATATATATATATATATACAAATATATAATATATATAGAATATATATATATATATATAATATATATATATTTATTTCAGAAAATATGGCTGCTACAAGTTTTAAAGGACACATATATGCATTTCATAGCTTCAATGCTTTAAGATGTGATGAAAGAATTTATGGAGTCAGATGGAACTAGGTCGAGAGACTCGAGGTAAAATCTTTGTGTTCAGCAAATAGTTTGATTCCTCAGCAATATTGCCAGTCAGGTGATCTTCCAGAAGTGTTATGTATATTCGTGAGTACGTGCGTTAATTTGATCTAGATTGTGCCAAAATCTGCCTAAAAGTGAGTTTGATCGTTCATTAACGTGATAGAACTGCAGTTGTCTAGACGTAGCTTTGGAGAGGATCCAGGCTTTTAAAATCGGCAGATAAGGTAGAGTTTGAAATCTCTGTTTTTATGGGAGAAAATTGAACTTGTGATTTTTTACCATGATTTTCTAATCATTATGAACTTTTGAACTGGTGTGGGAGATTTAATATGAATATTCATACCTCTTTTATATTATTATTTTGTCATGTTACGTTTGCCATATCTTGGCTATGCATTTTACACTTTCCATTATTGTGTTTTGCATTTCATATATTTTTGGGAGTTTTCTATCATGTTTAATTCTTCCGACAGATGTCTGTGGACAGATGTGGGTGGACAGTGTGTGGACTGTTTCGAATAACATGTGGTAGACTGTTTTTGACATGACTAGTTATTGATTTGGGGAGTATGTGTGAGTTTGGATATTTTCAGGCTATTAGCCATAGTGAGACTTCTTTAATCAGAAGTGTTTTGCAGTTCAGAGTTTAGTTATCTAACTCGATAATTCATTTATTATGCATTTTAATCTTTGCTTTGTTTTATTCATTTCTTGTTGGGTTATTTGAATAATAAACCTATTATTGTAGAAACTATTGCGTTTCTTTAAATAGTCCATTTAATTGATTTGGTGAGAATGAGTGTGATTTGGTGGGTGAACTTCGGAAAACGATGAGAGAGAGAGAGAGAGAGGCGATACACAGAGAGAGAGAGAGAGAGGTGATACACGTGAGAGAGAGAGAGAGAGAGAGAGAGAGAGAGAGAGAGAGAGAGAGAGAAAGATGAAAAATAGATGTGTTGTTGTGAGCGAACGTTCATACGCCTTTTCATGAATAAAGATCGTTGAGCACGTTACGTGACACTTTCAAAAAAGTGTTAATTCTGTTCTGTGTCTGAATTAACAGATTTGAATTAAATGGTGGCAGCGGGTGTCTTTTGATTTTAAATGGTGGCGGTGTCTTTTGATTTTAAAAGGCAGCATGATTTTAATGTCTTTAATGATGGCGAAAGAGGGAGATTGCTAATAGACTAATTGGTAACGTTGATGCCCAAGGCATAGGCGACTTCACCTAAGAGCTAAGGCGACGGGTCAGTGTTGAATGACTGAGTAGGTCGTGATTACGTGTGAAATACGGGGAACCTTTCCTTTTTTCCGTTTCTATTCGAGTACTGGGAGTGGGGAGTTGTGAAATAGATCTGGATGATCTCTAGAGCAATTTTGGGGTTAACAAAATACCCAAATAAGTGTGAATAGTGGCGATTGTGAGTTAATTACGCAAAGTGATGATTCAACAAAAATCGCGCTGGGTGTCTTTTTTGCTTAAGCTGTCGAGTAGGTGACGTCACAGGTTAGCAAGTTGAGAGATAGGTACTTCGTTTTCTGTTTCAAAATTGGTAAGTACCCCATTCTCGTAAGTTGCGCAGAACGCCGTTTTCTGTTCTTCTTTTAGAGGGGTAACTTTTGCCTTTCTCTAGTGTTCTTTTTGGTTTTTCTTTTTTTATGTTGTTACGCTCAGGGCGTGTGATTACTCACAAAATGCCGGACGATGCAGCAAGCACATCCCAATCAATTGTGGTGCATAAAGTGACGAACATTTGTGGGAATTACAAATTTTAAAGGGTTAGTTGACGGAAAGCCAACCCAAAATATAGAAACTTTCATTGAGTCAGTGAACAATTATCTGAATTCCAAGAAAATTACGAATGGCGCTGAAGCTTTAACAGAGGCTAAATCATTTCTGGATTTAGATAAAGGAGATATTGGGAAACGAGCACGCAGTTTCGGGTTCAGAAGGTGTAAAACTTGGAATGAACTGCAGAAATTTCTACGAGCTACTTTATGGCGGAGTTCAACGTGAATGCGCAGTTCGGAATTTGCGAGAGTTTCTCAAAATAAAGAAGGGCAATGATTCACTAGTCACATACAGTGCGAATTTATTTGATGCAGTAGTTGAGTTAAAGAAATCTATAACAGGTTCTCCATGGGTAACTGGAAATAATATCTCCTTAGATAATTTTGAAAGATTGTTACACTTTGCTTGCCTTTTAACGTCGGTCCCAGATGTAATTGTAGATAGTTTTGATAAGAGAATTGATCAGGATACAGACGAATCCTTTTTGTTTGCACAGATTAACAAAAATCTAGCAAAATGCCCGACACTGGACAGTAGTTTTGTACAGGGAGGTGCAAAGATGTCAGCTGCGGTTTCCAAACCACAGAATAATGATAGTCGCTCGCATTCGGGAAATGATGCAACAGCGAAGACATGTGCACGAGTAGAATCGAAGAAAATTCCAGAGAGATCAGTCACAACGATACGTTGTTTTAATTGTGATAAAATAGGCCATAGTAAATCAAATTGCAGAGTGAGATATTGTTCAGTTTGCAAATCTTCAGATCATGGATGGAGATTTTGCCCAGCCACAAAGAATAGAGAGATTATTCAGGGAAGTCACGGGGAGGTTTTTCTAGATATGACAGGAGAATTCCACATGATGCAAGTTCTAGATACACAAAGGAACAGCAGAATTTTCACAAGATAAGTTCGAAAACGGACACAGGATAATGACTAATCAGGTCTTAGAGTCACTAGAACCTAGGCCGATTGTACGTGGATTCTCTAATGGCAATGAATTTTTATTTTCATTGATTCTGGTAGCTCAGTTAACTTAGTAAATGCTGACCTTTTCACTCGAGGTTTCCAGAGTGCAAATTAGTCCCTTCTAGTGAGACAGTGTGTGATGTACAAGCGAGGAAACTGAATATTTTAGGTTCGTCATTTCTTACGCTTTGTATCGGTGGAAAGACAATAGTAGAATCATTTTTGGTCATAGAAGGATTAGCCTTAGGTGAAATGGTTTTGCTAGGACACCCTTCTTGTATGCGACATAACATCAACATTCTTACGGGAGTTCAGGGGATTACAATAGGTGAGTCAGGTTGTTTTTGTTCCATATATACACAGGAAAAAACTTGTGAGAAACCTAAGACACAGTCTGAGACATGTGTAACACATTCATTAGAGAGTGAAGATATTCCGCAAAGATCTTTCAAAGGATTTTTGTTGGAAGATATTGAATTGCAACCGCGAGTTCCTACATTAGTTAAAGTGTCGCTGAAAGAGAAAAAGTTTCCTTCTCAAGTGTGCGTTGTTGAGGGAACCGAGAAATTCAAAGACGTTGTGAGTACGGTGTCAGTGAATGAAATTTCAGTCGCAGGCGTGACTTCAGTAGAATTAGTTAGCTATCAAGACTCAGTGAAAAAATATCACAAGGGTACTTATGTAATTGATTTTGAAGAGTTTAATGAAGAGCATAAATTAGTGAGTTTTTGTGGAGACGGGAATATGTTTCCTAACGAGGAGCAACAGTTCGAAGTCAGGTTCTACATGAACATTTGGCTAAAGTTGATTATCCTGAATATTCAGATAAAGTAGAGAAAGTGTTGAAAGAATATCTAGATATCATTGCTTTGAAGGGAGATAAATTAGGAGTTACAGATGTTTTAGAACATTCAATCCGCCTAGAAAAGGGTACAAATCCCATATATATTCCAGCATATCGAATTCCTTTTAAGTTCAGAGGTGGGAGTCGGAAGGCATTATTAGACCGTCCAATTCTCCGTTTAATTTTCCTTTGCTTGCAGTTCCTAAGAAAGACGGTAGTATCAGAGTTTGTGTAGATTTTCGTAAATTGAATGAAAAAACATGCCCAGATAGATATCCTGTAGCTTGTTTGCCTGATTTGTTTGTTGAGATCGGTGGCAAGAATATATATTCATCTATAGATCTTATGCAAGGGTTTTTACAAGTTCCCCTTTGTGAGAGTAGCCGTAAATATACAGCATTTTCGGTACCAAAGGGACATTACGAGTTTAATAGGATGCCTTTTTTGGATTACAAGGGTCCCCAATAACATTTACTAGACTGGTTAACACAGTACTTCATGGCTTGTTAGGAAAGTCGGTGTTTGTGTACATGGATGACATTCTCATATGCACAGATACAATTGAAGAACATCTAAAGGTGTTAAAAGAAGTCCTCAAGCGATTACGGTTCGCTGGGTTAAAGGTCAAATTGGCCAAATGTGAGTTTCTGAAGAGAAAAATTGTCTATTTAGGACATGTTATCTCTAAAGAGGAGTTAGAGTGAATGATGAGAAAGTTAAAGCCATTGTGAATTTTCCAGTTCCCAAAACCAGGAAACAGATTCGTTCGTTCCTAGGTATGTCGGGTTTCTTTCGCCGTTTTGTGCGGAATTTTTCTACAATAGCGTCTCCATTGACAGATTTGTTACGAGAAGACGTTAAGTTTGTTTGGGGTGATAGTCAACAATTAGCTTTTGAGAAGCTTAAGAACGCTTTGGTGAACCCACCAGTTTTGAAGTTTCAGATTTTAGTCAACCGTTCACCTTAGTGACTGACGCGAGTCAGGAAGGTATAGGTGCGTGTTTGATGCAGAAATTTGAGGGGAAATTACACCCAATTGCTTTTTATAGCAGAAAGTTCAAAACACGTGGTAGTAACGAAAGGCTGATGTCAGTTGTGGACAAGGAGGCTTTCGCAGTCGTCTCTAGCCTTGTTCATTTTAAGATGTTGTTGTTGGGAAATAAAGTTGAGATTTTTACAGATCATCAACCGTTGTTAGAGCTTTTTAATAAGCCAAATTTGTCGCCCAAGAGAGCACGTTGGTTCCTAACATTGAGAGATTTTGATGCAAACCTCAAATACATTGAAGGTAAGCATAATGTAGTTGCAGATGCATTGAGCAGATATTTTCCGGTCGAGGATGAGGAAATACACACCGAATCCTGTGTGGGAGAAGAGAGTAAATATTTGGTGTCTAATGTCTCTGATATTAGTAGTTCTGAGAGATCGCATGTAGAGGACATACACGTTCCTACAGTGCATACTTCGGGGAGAAATAGTGAGTCGGCAGTCTCGGGAGAGATTGTTATTCGTGATAGTGAGAGTAACGCAGTGTGTTATATTACGGGTGAAAATGTCACTTGGGACATAGGCTTGCTGGAACAAAAGCAAGATGAAGATAAATTGTTGTCAGATGCTAAGGCATTTCTTGGGGAGTTTCACCGAAGAAAGGGTATAAGTTGCCTTTTTCTGGTCTAGAGTTGGAGAATAATTTATTGGTGAGAAAAGTTAAGTATAACTTATGAAGTACTCGAAGCATGGGTGAGATTACACAAATCATCGTGCCAGAGAGTCTAGTACCACAAGTTCTAGACATTGTACATTGTAAATTTGGTTCTCCTCATTTGGGTGTGGACAAGACGTATGAAAACGTCAGGTCAAAGTTCTTTTGGAAAAATATGTTTTCCGCAGTAGAAGCCTTTGTGAAGAAGTGTGCTATTTGCAATGCGAATAAGCCAGCGACGACAGTGTCGTGTCGTTTGGGTTCATATCCCATACCACATAGGCCGTTTCAGAGAGTGCATATGGATATTCTGGGTAACTTCTCAGAGTCCGCTTATGGTTATAGACATTTATTAGTAGTTGTTGATGAGTTGACTCGCTTTGTCGAGATTTTCCCACTGAAATACAAATCAGCTGAGGAAGTTGCTATAGCGTTTTTAAGGGGATAATTTGTCGATATGGTGTTCCTGAATGTCTGATCACAGACAATGGTAGGGAGTTTATTAATAAGACTTTAGACGGTCTTGCTAATTTGTTGGGGATAAAGAAAGTATCTATAATCCCGTATAGACCTGAAGCAAATGGGTTGTGTGAGAGGGCGAATCGGAAAGTAATTGAAGCTTTGCGCATGACGGTGGGAGGTTCCGATACACATTGGGACAGATCTTTGGATGAAGTGCGATATAGTATCAATACTATGATGAATGACACAATTAAGATATCTCCAGCAGAAGCTTTGTATGGATACAAGTTGAAAGGACCTTTTGATTTGTTACCAGAGTGTGTTCAGGGTGATGTTACGGTCACTTCGTTGATAAATACAGCGAGAGAAAGATTTGCACGTATCAGTAAAGAACTTGAACTTAGTTCGCGTGCAATGGTAGAGAAAAGTAACGCGAAATCGAGGGGAGTAGCTTTTTCGATGGGTGATAGAGTGTTTGTTAAAGTGAATGTTCGGAATGATCTGAATTATAAATTAAGTCCGAAGTTCCACGGACCTTTTGAGATTGTAGAGATCAAAAGAGGGAATAGATTTGTAGTTAAAGATGTAAATACTGGAGTGACGAAATTGACCCATATTTCGAAGTTGAAGAAAGTTGGGATGTAATGGAACGTTTGTATATAGTTAGAGGGATAATGGGTTAGAGGATATTTGTATATATATATATTTTTTTTTTTTTTTTGTCTCTTGTTCATTCTAGATGTTGAAGTTCTTAGTCATTTGTTTTCGAATGATTTTAGGAATTGAGACATGGGCTAATTTCATACGAGATTTGACCCGTGTGTTAGTGTGTTATTGTGTTATGATGTGTTTTATCATCTGACGCAATATGTGTGTTGTTTAGGATTTTTTTTTGGGAGGTACTTAGTATATCGGACCGAACAAGTCTGATCTTTTTTTTCGGGTTGGGATATCGTATTTGAGTATTTGGATTTTTTTCCAGTTTCTTTTTTTAAATGAAAGGAGCTGTGTTGTGAGTAATTGTAGTTGTTAAGATCATGGGAGCGATTGCCATTACGTCAATTGCTATTTTGTTGAGAGTTAGTCAGGTGTTGCGAAATATTTGCTAACCGGAGTAGAACTTTCATGTCTTTTACGAGATATGATACCTTTTAGTGTTTGGATAAGATTCTCGAGTATTTTTTTTTTCTGTTGGATAGAATTTTTTTTTTGTGAGTGAGTTCCGTAGAGTTGTTGTGTGCTTAATAGTGAGTTGACTGTGATTATTCTGAGATACAAACTTGGAATTAGTTCACATTGTGAGTGTTTACTTTTGCATTAGTAGTTTTGTTTGGTTCAGTAACATGAAACCTTTTTGTTATTAGACCTTTTTCGAGTGTTTTTGGGAGACTCAGTAGTGACATGGGATGGATTAGAGACCATGTTCATTTTGGGAGATCAATATCAAGGTTTGGGAGTTGATTATAAGACAAGTTGTACTTTAGTTAGAGAGAAAAGTGTGTGTGTGACAGTAGTATTTTCCAGTTGCGAGTTGTGTCTGTGGGTGGTTGTGAATTATCATTAGTTCATGGACAGACTCCGACAGAATGTGACTTTAGACAGTTCCTGCGAGATTACCACATTGAGTCCACCAGTACCCTTCCTGCCGTGTTTTGCAAGGAGTATGCAGTTACAATGATGTGCCAGAGCAACAAGTCGACATCATTCGTTCTTCGAGGGTCCAAGCTGTTCGATTCATCCTGCAGAATCCTGTCTACGGACTTTCTCGTACTTAGCCGTGCTGTATTCAACAGTTCCGAGAAGATAATTATGCGTCATACGCATAACGAGCATTTGTAGTGGAGGTACCTACAACCAAGGTGCCAATGACGGTTCCACCGTTGGAAGACATTGACGATTCCGTGATGTTCCAGTATCAGGAATATATTATGCCGACAATTTTAATTGTCTTAATAGCTATTTTACTGATAATTCTTGTTGTGGGAGTAGTAAAGCTTATTCGTGTTTGTAAGATTACATGTAAAGGCTCTAAGAACTCAACCCCAGTGACTTTGGAAGTGCGTCATGAGAGCAGTCCTTAAAGCTGCAGTGCAGTAGACATTGCTGATTGAGCATAGCTCTATTTTGTTATGTTTTATACATATGTTTTTGTTTTAGTTTGCCGTTAAGGAGAGCGAGACGCTCTTATGTGGTGGCCGAGCTCTATTTCAGAAAATATGGCTGCTACAAGTTTTAAGGACACATATATGCATTTCATAGCTTCAATGCTTTAAGATGTGATGAAAGAATTTATGGAGTCAGATGGAACTAGGTCGAGAGACTCGAGGTAAAAATCTTTGTGTTCAACAAATAGTTTGATTCCTCAGCAATATTGCTCAGTCAGGTGATCTTCGAAGTGTTATGTATATTCGTGAGTACGTGCGTTAATTTGATCTAGATTTGCCAAAATCTGCCCTAAAAGTGAGTTTGATCGTTCATTAACGTGATAGAACTGCAGTTGTCTAGACGTAGCTTTGGAGAGGATCCAGGCTTAAAAAATCGGCAGATAAGGTAGAGTTTGAAATCTCTGTTTTTATGGGAGAAAATTGAACTTGTGATTTTTACCATGATTTTCTAATCATTATGAACTTTTGAACTGGTGTGGGAGATTTAATATGAATATTCATACCTCTTTTATATTATTATTTTGTCATGTTACGTTTGCCATATCTTGGCTATGCATTTTACACTTTCCATTATTGTGTTTTGCATTTCATATATTTTTGGGAGTTTTCTATCATGTTTGATTCTTTCCGACAGATGTCTGTGGACAGATGTCGGTGGACAGTGTGGACTGGTTTGAATAACATGTGGTAGACTGGTTTTGACATGACTAATTATTGATTTGGGAGTATGTGAGTTTGGATATTTTCAGGCTATTAGCCATAGTGAGACTTCTTTAATCAGAAGTGTTTTGCAGTTCAGAGTTTAGTTATCTAACTCGATAATTCATTTATTATGCATTTTAATCTTTGCTTTGTTTTATTCATTTCTTGTTGGGTTATTTGAATAATAAACCTATTTTTGTAGAAACTATTGCGTTTCTTTAAATGGTCCATTTAATTGATTTGGTGAGAATGAGTGAGATTCGGGTGGGTGAACTGGAAAACGATGAGAGAGAGAGAGAGAGGCGATACACAGAGAGAGAGAGAGAGAGTGAGAGGTGAGAGAGAGAGAGAGAGAGAGAGAGAGAGAGGAGAGAGAGAAAAAGAGGAGAAAAATAGATGTAAGTGTTGCGTGAGCGAACGTTCATACGCTCCGTTTCATGATTAAAGATCGTTGGAGCACGTTACGTACACCTTCAAAAGGTGTTAATTCTGTCCTCGTTACATATATATAATATATATATATATATATATATATATATATATATATATATATATATATATATATATATATAATATATATATAAATATATATATATATATATATATATATATATATAATATATATAAATATATAATATATATATATATATATATATATAAATATATAAATATATATATAAATATATAAATATGTAGTTTATATATATCATAAATACTATAAAAATAAATATATGATATAAATATATATATATATATAATATATAAAAATAATATATATATATATATAAATAAATAAATAATATATTTTAGTATATATAATATATAAAAATAAATATATATAAAACAATATATATATTATATAATAAATATGTAAATAAATAAATATAAATATAAATATATATGAAATAAAATAAATAAATAAATAATTTACCAAAATATCATATATATTTCAAATAAATAATAAGGTTATATATATATATAGATATTATATAAATATTAAGTAAATCATAAAAATAAACAAATATTATATAATAAATAAATATACAATATGATAAAAATTTTATAAATAATAAATAAATAAATTTAATAACATAAATTTTTATCAGATAATTCAATATAAATGGTTTATAATAATAATAAAATTAATAAATAAAAATAAAAAATATTTGATAAATTTAAAAAATAACTTTTTGAAATAATTTGTAATCAAATCTTTCAAATGCATAATGAAAAAATAAAATAAATAAATTTTAAAATAAATAAAAAATAAATAAATAAGGAAAAAATAAATAAAAAAACAAACCAATAAATAATTAAAGAAATCAAAACAGACAAAAATGAAATATTTAAATAACCAAAAAATCAATAATAAATAACATAAAGCACCTTAAATAAATGGGTTAAATGATGTAATGTAAATGCTGTAAAAATAAACTGTAAATAATAAATAAATTATAAATAAAAAAATAAATAAATTAATAGGGAATATAAATTTAAAAATCATAAATTATAAATAATAAATAATAATTTAAATAATTATTTATATAATTGTTAATCACCTCGATAAAATAAATAAATAAAATTTTTATAAATAGAAAATATTTTGATAAAATAAGTTATAATAAGATAAAATAAATAGCCTTCCCCATAATATATAAAAAATATCTACTTCTAAAAAATAAATAAATAAATAGAATTTTTTTTT
This sequence comes from Macrobrachium rosenbergii, assembly GCF_040412425.1. NCBI lineage: Eukaryota > Metazoa > Arthropoda > Malacostraca > Decapoda > Palaemonidae > Macrobrachium > Macrobrachium rosenbergii. Next base: position 5,266,486 of record NC_089783.1, on the reverse strand, counting down.
TTTTTTATAAAGTTAAATGCGATAAATAGTTACTTCGTTCATTCCTTCTTTATATTATAAATTCGTTATGACAAAATAATAGGTATAAATTAAATAAAAATATTTCGTTATAAAAAAGGTTTAAACAAATTAAATTAAAAATAAATCATCTGGCAACAACACTTCACTGCATGCTTTGTGTTAAATACATCGCCTCTACCTTAATAAATAAAATAAATTATAAAAAATAATTAATAAATATTTTCTAACAATAAATTTTCTAGGTAAGCACGTTGATATTGGTAAATAAATGGATAATCCCAGGTTCCAAATTGAAAAAATCAATTTATTTCCGATGAACTAAAAGTAAATATAAAGTAACAGGATTAATAATCGAGTTATAAGTTCATCCTTAAATAAATAAAAAATTGTCCTTCACGAAAAAGTCTTCTTAAGTGTTAATAAGGCCAAAAATAAAGCTCCATGAAATAAATAAATAAAAAAGATAAATAGTTTGATAAATGTGTCTTGTTCTGTATACACAAAAGAAGGTCAGACAGGGGTCAAATTCAGCTTTGCTGACTGGCTGACAAAAAATTTGCTCTGCTTAATAAATAAATAAAGAAATAATAAGATTTTCTAAGCAAGCCAAAAATTATTGCTGATGGTTTCTCTGCTGCATATTTCCTGAATGGCGGGGGCTGGTGTGTGACGTCATTCTCTGGTATTTGATAAATAAATATTCTGATCGAAAAAATGCCAGGCAAATAAATCGAATCTCCGACAACATTGTGAGTTTTGTTTGGGAAAAGTTTTCTTAAATGGTGGTGTCTCGACGTCGGTTAAATATAAGAAGCAATAGGTTGTCTAATGCTAATAAAGGCAATAGAATACTTCTTGGGTTGTATTTATTAAAGGCTTTTTTACTCTAAAGGTGCCGTAAAAAACCTTGGGGTCAGGGGTTTTCAATTACTTCTGTAAATAATTCATTTCAATAAATAAATGTAATGCTAGTATTGTGGGCATCTCTCATAATGGTTTTTTACGTCGCCTTCTTAGGCAACAGGAGATTCTCTTCAAAAGTTTCAAATGGTCATACGAAATAAGCGCCAGGACATCCATAAATAAATTTTGAATCTGTATACCACATTCATAAATAAATAGGGGATCTCTCATTAATAATAAAGGTTGTTTTTCCATAATTAGGTTTCTCATGCTTTGTTTTGATAGTAAATAACGAGGTAAATAAATAAATAATAATATCAAAATGTCATAAATAATATACGTCTGTGATGATCTTCTTGATGGCAAATCGTCTTTCAGGTATTTTACAGATAAATTAAATAATAAATAAAAAGTCAAACACTACTTTTTGGGAATGTAAGGCTGTGTCTGCTCACGGTTAATATAAAAGTCCATTGCAAGATAAATAAAAATTTGTTGATAAGAATTAGAATACCCATTAAATAAATAAATTAAAATGTGGTCTAATTAAAATGCCTGCCAAAAAAAAGTAATTAAAGCCCTTCTTAAATTTTAATGAAAATAAAATAAATATCTTAAAGGGCAATGCTATCTCCGTTAAACCAGAGGCTGAAATTCGTCTATAATAATAATAAAATAAAATAATAATAATAAAATAATAATAATAATACTAATAATAATAATGATGATGATGATGAAATAATAACATTTATTTTTAAAAGTAAGTCAAATAAAATGAAGAACTGTAAAACTTGAATAATAAAATTTATTTTTATAATAAATTTATAAATCAATAATAATAAATTATATAAAATATATAAATAAAATCAATAAATAAATAAATAAATATATAATAATTGGGTCATGGTAACATTATATATATATCTTAATAAATAATATAAAATATAATATAAATATATATATATAAATATAACAAATATAAATATAAATTAATGATATATGCTTTCCCAAAGAATAACGGATAAATAACATAATAAAAATATAAATATAAATATTGTAAATAAAATAATCCAAAAAAATAAATAAAAAATTTTAAATGAATAGTTGATGATTTATAAATAAATAAATAAAAAAGGAATAAATCAATAATTCTATTGATTAAAACTAACTTTTTTCTTAAAAGCAGAGCCTCGGAAATATTTAGAATATGGCATTGTACAGTATAATAAGTTTCTGGTAAGTAAATAAATGCATTAAATCAAGAAAAAATAAAAATCAACTGAAATGTCGGCTTTTAATTTCTAAAATTCTAAATGAAATAAAATAAACTGTCGGAAAAAAGTAAATAAGATAAATATCGTTGGGCTCAATACTATAAAATAAATTTTAAAATAGTATAAATAAATATCGAATATGAAATAAAAATAAATATATTATAAACTGTTAAAAAAATTTGGATTTTAATTATTGTTGTTTTAAATGCAATAAATAATAAAAATAAATATATTAATCGATCCAATTTCAATAAATACATGAATATAGTACTAAATAATCGTTTGTGCTGGTATATGTAATAAAATTCAACACATAAAAATAAATATTTTCAAATTAATATCCTCCCACCAGCAACTTAAATCTTAAAATATCTATTTACAAATAAATCTAAATAAATTGATATATAAAGTCATAAATAATACTGGAAATAATGCCTAAAATTCATATGAATAGTTTTAAATAAAAAATAAAATAAGCTTAAATGTTTAGTTATTCTTGTAAATGAAGTTAAATGAATTTTTCAGCGAAAGTATAAATAATCAAAAACTTGAGGAATCTTTGTGAAAAAGCGTAGGTTTTTGAAGGAATAAAAAAATAAAAGATTATTAAATAAAAATGGTAAAGTGTTCTGTTTTCTCTTAGAACTAATAATATGTACTTCTGAGCTTGTAATTAATATCTTAAATAAAAAATAAATAATAAATAAATATCATAATTTAGCGATTTATTCAATAAAATTATTTTTTTTTAGTCACTTCGTTCCAAAAAATAAAAATTTTAATAAATAAATCAAAAATTAATAAAAATGCGTGTAAATAAAGTAAAAATAAATGATTAATAAATAATTAAATAAACTACACTAAAACTTAATGAATAATATAAAAATATTTAATAAATAAATAATTAATATAAATAAATATATATATAATATATAAATAAAATGAGTAAATGAACTTTAATTTAAATGTATATATGATAAATATCTAAATAAAAGCAAATAAATTATAAATAAAATAAATAATAAAATAGACTAATAAATTTTAATAAAGTCCAAATAAATAATATAAAAATAAATAAGATAAAAAATCATAAGACGATATTTAAATTATATATAAATAAAAGACAATTTGTTTGTGCTTAATAAATAAATGTTCATATGTCTAATAAAAATAAATATGGTAAATAAAATTTATACTGAAATAACAACAAAGTCAAAGAAAATGTTAATCAAACACAACATAAAAATGTAATCAGTTAATACGAAAAACCATAACCAAAAAATAAAAATTTGGATTTTATGCAAACAATAAAAGTATAATATTTCAATAGACAGTGGGATTAAATGCGTCTCATAATGAGATGTGGGTACTTGTTTTCTGGAAATAGTTTTGATTTCTTCTTTATAAACTATGTCAATACAATAGGCAAAAATCAAATGATTTTCTAAAAAAAAAAAAAATAGAATAATTCAAAAATCTTTCAATGAGAAAAATCCTGGCAACTTATGCAATGCTGAAAATGTTTAAAATGAAAACATTTTTGTTAGATATTCATTATCTAGCTGGTCTTGATAAATATTTATAGAACAGTTATTGCTAAAATATGTTTAAATAAAAAATATGTAATACACCTAAGTCTTTGTAAATAAAATAAAGAATTAAGAACATTTATATAAAAATCCTTTTAAAACTTAAATGTAAACTGTTGTGAGTAAAATAAATATCAAATATAATCCTTTTCATATTCATAGAAAGTTTTAAATTAGAAAAAAATTATATAATTTATAAATGCAATATTTGGGTCAATAAATGAGATAAAGTTACCTACATGGAGGAATAACTGTCCCATAAGTTTATTTTGGTAATTGTCAATGTAATACTCGTATAAAGTAAATGTCTTTCTGGTAAAAAAAACAATGAATTTTAAATAATTAAATAAAAAATTCATAATTAGAAAAAATAAATTTCCTGAAAACCAAGTACATACTGCTAAAAATTTTGAAGAGACGCCGTTTTCTTAATGTGTGTGAATAAAATAAAGAGGTAAATGAAAAAAATAAATGACTTACTAAATAATTTATCTATCTGATTTTATATATCTAATAATGCTAAAAAATAATTCTCCTTTTTATGTTCCTACCCCTCCCCCTCACCTTCCATCTTCCCTCCCTTTCTTAAAATCCTCCCCTTCCCTTCCCTTTTCCTTCCAAACCCAAGAGCAAAATCGTGTTAATTTAGCTGTGTCCGAAAACCGGACATAAACTCTTAAATCCCCTCCCTTTCCCTAAGAAAATTATCTAACAAAAATATAAATTTTATTCATAAACAAATTTTCCTTTAAATTAAAATCCAAAAGAAATAAATAATAAGAAATATGTTAAATTAATTTCTCCCCCTCTCCTAAACTCTTCCCTCTCCCCTCCCTTCAATCCTAAAAAATCCCCTTTAAATAAATATAATTAAATAAATAAAAATAAATAAATAAATTTAAGTGTTAAAATTGCTGTGTTCCTTAGAAAAATAAATTTTCCTCTTCCAAAAAATATAAAACTCCCTCCCCAAAGAAATAAACTTAATTCCCCTTTTTAAATCCTCCCCCCTTCCTTTGCCTAAAAATAAATAATTTTCCTCCCCAAGCATAAGATCAAGTGTAAATTTAGCTGTGCCCCTCCCCTCTCCTTAAATCTTCCCTCTCCTCCCGTTCCTCTTCCAAAAATCCTGATAAATCTTTTTCCCCTTATTTCCCCTGCGAAAAATCTCCCTCTGATTCTTCCATCCCCCTCCTTCCCTCTTCCTCCCCCTTCCCCCTATGCCCCTACCCACGGTAAATCCTCTTCCATCCCCTTCCTCTAAAAAAGCCTCCTTCCCTCCCCTCCTCTTCCTTAAATGATTTCCCCTTATTCTCTTCCCCTCTGTTTCCAGGTAAATTCCTTCCTCTTTCCTCCATTTTATTTCCTAAAAATTATCAAATTGATTCCTCCTAAAATTCCCCTAAAAATTCCCCTTCCCTTTCACCCTGTTATCTTCCTCATTCCCTCCCAAACCTAATTCCTCCCCTCCTCCCCTCTCTATTCCCCCCCTTCCCTTCTCTAATTCCCCCTGATTGTCCTTCCATCTTCCATTCCCATTCTCCTTCCTTCATCTTCTTCCATTTCCTTCCCCTTCCTCCCTCACCCTCCTAGTTCCCCCTTTAAGTGATCCTCCCCTCCCTTTCAATCTTCCTTTAGCGCCCCCTTTCCTCCCTTCATCTCCCTTCCCCTAAGGTTTTTCCTACTCCCCCTCCTTACCCCTTCCTCAACCCCTTAATAAACAGGTCTGGTACATATATTTGCTGATTATCGTTAGCATATATTACGGAGTTAATTTAGCTGTGGGTAATATAAAATATGGTATACATATATGGCTATGGGTATGTTATGGATATAGGCACGGATATGGGATTGGTATGGTATCAATATGGGTATGGGTATGGGCATTGATATGGGTATGGTTATGGCATGTGTATGGGTATGGTATGGTGCAGATATGGGTATGGATATGGGTGTAGAATAGAATTGGGTATGGGTATAGGTATGGGTATGGTATAGATATGAGTTTGGGTATAGGCATTGGTATGGGATTTATATGATATGGTTATGGGTATAGGTATGGTTATAGGTATGGGTGTACTGTACGGATATGGTTATTGGTATGGTATGGATATGTGTACAGGTATAGGTATGGAATGGATAAGGGTATGAATATAGTTTATGGGTATTGGCATGGTGCAGATATGGGTAAGGGTGTGGAGTAGATATGGATATGAATATGATACAGATATGGGTATGGGTATGGTATGGATATGGTTAAAAAATATATGGACTTTTGTTAAAAATGTAGTAAATAAATTTGAATGACCAACAGGCCATGGATGGTCTAGTCTTAATTAAAATTTATCACAGGCTCATTTAAATTTGCTTCAGCAGCAGTTTCACAACTATTGAAACCAGTACCCCAGTTTTCAATGTTTACACATATGTGTCTTTAACACATATGATATGGTATATATATATATATATATATATATATATATATTAACAAGGAAATTTGATATAAACACCCATATAGTTTATCAATATTAATAACAGATATATACAATTAATATATATATATAAATATATGCTCCATATAGGGATATAAGGTTATATATAGCCCATATATAATTCTCTCCTCCATCTCCCTATAATTATATAATATATTTATGTTAAATATGTATATATATATATAATTCTAGGTATATAATATATGTCTTCAATTTTGGAATGCCAGACCAAAGGACAAGGAAGAGCCATAATAACTTGGCATTTTTATTTGTGCTTACGTCCAAGACATCTGTCTCATTATCAAAAGCTGGAATAAGTAAAATATAAATATAAAACAAGGCAGAGACTGACCTTGCAATCAATATACCAGAAGGAGTAATTCCTGAGGTTAATTAAACCAATGCAACTTAGTACTGGAGATAAGCATGGAACTTTCACCAAGGGTTTACCTAAAGTCATTGTACCCCCACATGTTGACTTGAGGTTCGGACCAGTACGATACTCCAAAATTATAAATTTTAAATTTGTTGTCCCTCTTTTATCTAATCTAGATAATAATGATTACTCTGTACAGAACAAAGAGCAATTCAAGAACAGAATTTTTAATCAAGACTCAGTCACAATCCTGTTATCTCTCTGTGAATTATAAAACTAATTCCCTGTGGAAGAGACAATTAACTTGATAATTCAATTTATAGTGTTAACACTTATGTTTTAGTATTTAACGTAAAAGATAATTTAAGAAACCAACTGGCAGGCAGGACACTGCCTTCGTTTTTAATGGATTTCACTGTTTGTCAATCTTAGAAGGAATGGCGATGGGGTCTCCACTCGGCCCGACATTTGCCAATATTTGCATTGTGTTCACTAGAGGACCCAATTGTGGACAACCCTCTGCCTTCCTTCCCTTTTATTGAAGATATGTAGACTACACTTTTATACTTTTAGAAGACATTCATTTACCAGGGCTGAAATGTTTACCTTCAGTATGCTAACACAGCATTCATCCAAATCTTAGGTTTACGATTGAGCATAAAAATGATAATAAATTACCCTTTCTGGATGTTTTAGTTACTCACAAAACGATTGTTTTAATTCATCAGTTTTAGGAAAAAGACTTTTTCAATCGGTCTAGGTTTGAATGTTTTTATAGCCATTGCTGTTTTAACTTTGATAAAATTAAACCCTGTTTGTCTTCCACAGAAGCTTTTAATATAACTTCCAGACAAGTTTTAATAATGAAATACTTTTTTATAAAACCTATATGAGACAATTGTTACCCTTCCAGACTTTTTTTATATATATTTAAATAAATTTTCTGAATGATAAATAATATACCTAAATTACACATACCTACAGTTCCAAATAGTCTGACATTTATCTAAAATCTCCCATGATCCACGATAAGTCTTTTTAACACTTTGAATAACCTAATTCAAAGGCAGTGCACCTGCCATTAATTGTAAATTGATTGTAGTCAATCCTCTTAATATCAAATCATTATTCCAGGTACAAAGATAAAATTAGCCCTCTTATGACATCAAGCATCGTCTATTTGTTGCTTGCCCTGATAAATTATGAATGAAATGCGTGGGCGCCTATTCTTTCTCCAATATAATTGATTGTCAAGGGGGTCAGTTATGAATGGACATAATATCTAATCCAGAGTTCTCAAATATTGGATGAACCACGCCAAAGATGTAAAACAGAAATTGATTATAGAAAATTTTAAAAATACTTTCCAAAGTCCCCAGTTCTTTCTGGTTCCTTGGCCAAGGTTTTTATTAAACTACTAGTACCAAGATTGAACAACCAAACTACCATCAACAACTCTGTTCTGACGTGTTACTCCCCGGCCAAAGAAAAAAAGCATTGTCACCATTTTATACCCGTACAAACGGTAACACTTCTTAATTTTGTCTTTTTCTTTTGTATAACTTTTTTCTTTTTTATATTTTGAGGTTGTAATTTTAAGTATGAGTCTGATTTTATATTTATATTTTACTTATTCCAGCTTTGATAATGAGACAGATGTCTTGAAACTTTAAGCACAAATAAATAAGTTATGCCGTTATTATGGACGTCTTCCTCTGTATCCCTTGGTCCTGTTTGCCTCGGTTGATAGCAGCCACAGCTTCCAACTTCTCCTTTGTGATTTCACGGATTTGCTAGATGTACATATATGTATGTATAAAATGAAGAATGTTTAGAAATCATTATCAAGAACAAATTCCACATATCTGAAATATTAAATATATAAAGATCCTATAATTATTATCCTATATACTTTTGATATATATTAAAATAGTTCAAGTTATATATATATACTTCATTTAAGTATATCGATATATTTTTTTTATGTTTCATGTCATTACATCCTAGATACAACTTGTTGTAAATATATTGTAATCGACAGTGAGATATGTATATATATATATATATATGGGAAATATCATATATATTCTTATATACATATATACCTGAGATGATGTAGACTAGACATATCGTAATTTATAAAAATATCGTTGCCTATATATGATACAATGCTATAAATAGATTGACGTTATAAATTTTCAACAATGATTTTATGTTTTCAAAACCACTAAAATATATATAAGAATGTTATACTTTAGGCTAAAAATCCATGGTACGTTGAACTATATATAATTTGTGGTATTTCTTATAGCAAATATCTAGTATATATATTAAACATAAACTGTTCCTATTTTTCACGTATCGTTTTCTTGATCTAAATACTGGGAATGACAATCATATGGCTATAAAAATAGAAGAAAAAATTTATATTTTGTTATTAAGGTGGTGGCCTGAATAAAATTTAATATTTTTAAGTTATTTGTTGGCTTAATATAAATACTAAATTAGCATTTAAAGAGTACGAAGATGCTATTTGTATTAAAACATCTAAGAAAGAGAAGCAATTGTCTTTTTCGAAAATTCTAAATTAAATCCATGGATGGTATTACTGGTTATTCAAATTAGGATTAACCATTTACATCAATATAGGGTGCAAACAACTAAAATATCATCAGTATATCTAACACTTTAAAGGAGTATAAATGATACTTGGCAAATATAATAAAACACGGAATTCCATATATAAGTTTGAAAGGAGTCCGGGGATAAAGGGTTACCCATTCCATTTAAATATTTGTTGCAAATTGTACTATTGAATATAAACTTACAACCATAAATGACAACCTAGTGATATATATATATATGACTTACAAGTAGAAGTAATTCATAATGTATTTTAATCAAATTAGAACATATAGCATCTATACCATATATATATGAATTGTATCACATCATTATGATCCATATACAATCAAAGGTACAAAGTTTTAACGGTTTCAATTCACTCTACCTCGAAATAATATATTTTTGCCATCACTATAGAAATTGTTTAGTTGCAAAATGTCCATTTTTCCGTGACCACGAACCATCTTTTTATTTTGAATTTTCAGGACTGGAGGACTGCCTAGAGCATGTCCCAGTAGTTGTGGATTTATATCAGGATTTCAGTGACGTTTACTGTGATAACTGTGGATGGTCCTTGTCGTTAGACAAAACAAAGACTGGTCTGATTCGAATGTGATTCTATCTGGTGGCTGACAGGTATGTTATTGAACTTATCTGTCTTTAGCATCTCTGAAAATTCTTTCTCTCTGAAGATCTTCTTTTACTCCTTTATTCATATATATATATATATAGTATATATATATATATATATATATATATATATAATATATATATATATATATATATATATATATATGTATATATATATATATATCTTTCATAACATATATATATATATATGTATATATATATATATATATATATATATATATATATATATATATATATATATATATATATATATATATATATATATATATATATATATATATATATATATATATATATATATATATATATGTATATATATATGTATATATATATATATATATATATATATATATATATATATATATATATATATATATATATATATATATATATATATATATATATATATATATATATATATATATATATATATATATATATATATATATATATATATATATATATATATATATATATATTTATATATATATATATATATATATATATAACAGTGAAGAGATTATAATATATATACAAAGATGTATATCTTAAGCTCGAGATATATAGTTAATATATAATATATATATATATATCTCTCTCTCTCTCTAATCTCTCTCTATCTCTCTCTTTCTCATATATATATATGCATACTCTTTATATATATATATATATATATATTGCAACAGAAAACTTCTTTTCAAGCAACCTTACCCATTTTACAATAATGTAACCAACAGAGAATACAATTAACTAAAATTATTTCTTAAATAGAAAGGACCGTGGGTTTCATTCGCCCATTCATCAATTCTCTCCTCCATCTCCCTGATGTTAAGCCTAATCCTCTTTCTGTTCAAAATGACTGCCTTAGGGCCTTAATTTCTAGAGTGTGGCCTTTAAGGATGTCTTCCTGCTTGGCTGCGCCAGACAATGGACAAGGAAGAGCCAGAAAGAGAATGTTGGTGCCATGCCGCTCAGGGATGGTGTGAGTCTCCACGAGGGCTGACTGAATGCTCACATGTTCGCTATAGAAACAAGGCAGAGACTGACCTTTGCACCACCTGCCTGGATGCCAGGAGTAATTCCGAGGTTAAAAATAAGCCATGCAACTGGAGTAGAGAGGAAACTCAGAACTTCACCAAGGTCAGATGTCCTTAACTTGGCCTGTCCCTTGTACCCTCACATGTTGGACCTTGAGGTTCGGACTGAGTATACTTTGTTGTGGCATTTTTAATTCCCTTCTCCAGCGTTAGCGCCCTATTAGATGAGGACATCGTCATCTTGGCAGAAGGTAATGTACTAGAATAATGTTTCTTGGTCAGTCCACAATCCTGTTATTTCTCTACCTGTTTTATTTTTCTATTTCCATATGTGTGATCACCTTCAAAGTAACTTGTTTGGAGGATATAGTGTTAGTAATTTATGCATTTAGTATTGAACTGAGTTATTTGGCACCATCTGTACATTCCCTCAGTTCCTTTTAACCTTATTATTCTTACAAGTAACTGTCTTGCATATCTTGCAGATCAGCCCTGGCTGTGGAGTTCCTCTTGGCTCTATCCCACATGTGCAGTGGCCTTATGCCGCCGTTAATCTACCCTCTGCACGATGTTCCTGTAGAGCAAACATACGACGTAAAATATTTCTCCTGTGTAGAATTCATTCATTTACCAGGCCTGAGAAAACCTTCATAGTAATTCTGGATTCATCTGATCTGTGTTTATTATGTAAATATAATTAATTAAGAAAACCCTTGAGGTTTACATAGCTTCCTCTCCACAAAAGAAAGACCTAAGCCACAGTATTCCCTTGATTTATACATATATGGAGTTTCCTCAATCGGTCTATTTAGTCAGATGTTTTAATAAAATACACTACTAATTCTTGATAATATAAAGAACTCCCTGTGTTCATCTGTTGCCACCCAGAATCAAGTATCTAAGGCAAATATGTATAAATATACGTGCATATATAATATATATATATATATATATATATATATATATATCAAAATGGAATATATAAATATAAATGATATATATATATATACATTGTATAATTATGCAGTAAATAATCTAATTGGAACCGATGACGTCATTTCCTGATACTAAAGGCCTTTGAAGAAGGTAAAACGCTACTGCGTTCTTCTCAAATGTGCTTAATCGAGACATTAAAAATGTCTTCCACTATGTTTCGGGAATGACATTACTATAACATCTGCGCTCATACCATCCGTACAAGCAATCGAAAAAGAATACTGTACAAATAATAAACGTAACAAATGACTTCTACACCGTTTTCTGTATCTTAAGCAAACCTGACCCGTTTTCGTCACGGATCTGCGTGACCTAACACGTTAGTTCTCCCCGAAAATAGTGACCGTTTCTTGTTTTCTCAAAAACGTTTCTAAAGTAAGTTAATAAAAACATAAACAAACACTAAGACAATATCTTTAGGTATGATTTTGCTTCTATTCCTGAGTGCGCATGTGTGTGCGTGTGTGCGTGTGTACTTGCCTCCCAGTATCTGTGTATACTGTATCTCTGGTTAGCAGCTAAGGTTGAAAAAAGATAGTATTAGGAAAACGTCCTGCATGAAGGTTTGAAGAAAACGTTTGTGAATACGAAATAACACAAGGAAAGGGATCCGCGTACTACAGTACAGTGAGAATTCTTTGAACGAACAGCAAATCATTCATATTCGATTGAGCTATGATAGGTTAGCCTAGCTTGAATGTTAAGTATTACCTGTAAATACGTGATAAGACTTAAAAAGACCTTTACAATATTCTAGACAACATAAAATGTTATGAAAAGTCTACTTCATAAAGGACAAAAAAAAAAAAAAATAATAGAGTTCGTAGGGTAGGATAAAGTAAAACAAACACAGTATTAAGCCACCTAAATCCATACAATGGCGATTTTCTTTTAGGCAAATGACTTGGAATGGAGCCAGTTTTTATTTTCAGCACTTTGTCATATGAAGTTTGAACCTACAGCTTTTTCGAAATAAGTTTCTGTACTTTCTTTGTTTATTTTATTAATACTTATAAAATCACGTCACTGATATGTATGAGGCATTTAGCTTACGCATATCAAAGCAAAACTAATATTAAAAAAGAGCATATGGTTATTTACGATAAATGTGGAATAAGTTGAAACATATTTTATTAACCAAGATAAAAGCACAAAAGGATACGAACTGAGGACTCAGCCTTCTAAATCCTTAGTGTAATTTCGGTCCCAGGACTGAAAACGTTTTAAAATTCCATCCTGAACATATATATATGTATATGTATATATATGTATATGTATGTATATATATATATATATATATATATATATATATATATATATATATATATATATATATATATATATATATATATATATATATATATATATATTAAGCTACAATCGTCCTTTAATATCCAATTCACTCTACCTCGGGAATAATATGTTTTCATATATGTTACCCGAAGGGGAATTTTTTAGTTGATAATAAGTTCGTCGTCTCGTTGTTGGCCGTGTGGTTAACATTCGCGTCACTGTAGTCCTGAGTTCTTGTCTTCCGTGGTTCGAGCCCACGAGACGACGAACTTATTATCAACTAAATTCCCCCTTCGGGTAAATATATATGAAAATATATTATTTATTGAGGTAGAGTGAATTGAATATTAAAGGACGTTTGTAGCTTAATGCTTGTATATGAATCACGGTGATATGATAAAATTCATTCATATATATATATATATATATATATATATATATATATATATATATATATATATATATATATATATATATATGTATGTATGTATGTATGTATGTATGTATGTATGTATATAAGTAAATGATGTCAGTAGTATTTCGGAAACAGCTGCCTTCCTCTATCTAGAGACAGGGCAAACAGCTGTTTCAAAACAACGTTATCCCTTCCATCAATTACAGGTTTTAATGAGCAACATTTACTGTCTGTCTGTCTATGCATCAATATGTCTGTCTACATATGTATCTGTTCTTCTAAGCGTAAAAGTTTCTTGAATACGTATATCACTGTCTTTACATATCTCTCTTAACACAAATCCAGTGATAGTGGTGGCCCTAGACATTGATATATATCTTTTAATTCATCTACTACATAAATTTTATATTCTGCGATCAAAACATGCTGAATCGCTGTTTCTCCATTAACAACCTGTCCTTAATAAAAAGAACAAAATAAAATGAAAAGGTCGCGGCTGACGACACGGCCCGTTTATTTAGCATGAATGCAAGACTAGCCGTATCCCTTTAGGTAGTATATAGTGATATCAAATATAGTACGGTCAATTCTTTACATGGTGTCATAAGTAAATGTTTTACGTCAGTTAGGTATATTGAGTCCCAGTAACTGACCATGAATGTGGCTGGTTGTATCACTGGGTTGGTATCTTCTCTACACTCAGTGCCTACAAGAATTCACTGGACAAATAAGTACTTCGATATACTGTTTTATTAATGATGTCTCTAAATATATAGAACTTTGTGGAATTCTCTTAAATTGGTTTTGTTTGGTTGCCTCTTCCAATATGCCATGTGAAGTATAGTTCTACTAATTGCCACCAAGACTACACCTTGTTGCTGGAAAATGTTGGTCTTGCTTCAGGTCATTCAAAATGGAACATAATAAAACTTTTAAAATGTGTAGAATTCTAATGAAAGCAGAGTGATGACTTAACTGGGAGCCCAGGGACATGTAGAAGAGTCCACTGGGCCAAAAATTTAGTCAATTTTATTTGTAAGGGCGGCTGAACTCTCTCTCTCTCTCTCTCTCTCTCTCTCTCTCTCTCTCTCTCTCTCTCTCTCTCTCTCTCTCAGTGCCGTTTCAAGCCCGAAATTAGTTGCCAGTGTCAAACTGGCTGGCAGTTCTGAAACTGCAGATTTTTCCTCATATTGGCCCCTCTCTCTCTCTCTCTCTCTCTCTCTCTCATCTCATTATAATTATTAATACTAGGCGTCATGTGGGTAATGAGCTGATTTCGAATCTAAATGCAAAACATGAATTCAACATGAATATGTACAGCAGAGTTGGGCTCCAATTTCGTCCCTGCAACAATAACAACTTTCAAAATTAATTAGACATACAAGAAAGGTACTGGGAATAGAACTATAAAATGACCTGCATACAAAAATCAGAGACAAATACCTCATGCTAAAAGGGCGGAAATTAGAATCGTCAGAAAGGGGTACCCTGTCTTTCCAGGATACTACGGGAAGGATGTGAGCAGGTTTCCTTAAATTACCTGGGTCACTGCTACACAGTAAGCTCACTAACAGGCCCATCTTAGAAAACAGGGACTTTTTGGGCTTCTTGGGAACCCCAGGGACCAAAAATTCTCTCCGGAATCCGGGAGGATAGTTTTTTTTTTTTTTTTTTTTTTTTGGTCAAATTCTCAATTTGATTTTGGAAAAAGATAAACAACACTACAAGAGGTTCAGACAGTTGGAGGAAATCTTGGCCCAGGTTACCTACTGCTTTATTTTTCACCAGCAAAAGATTTGGAGTGGAGGAGAAAAAGTATCTCTGAAAATACTGACATCAACTGTGTCATGGAGTTTATTCTTCCACCAATGGACAAATATAAAATGCATCGCAAATTTCCGCTCACCCTAGGTAAAAGGGGGATGGACAACATGACTTTTTTATACTTTTTTCAAATCGTCTAAGTTAGAGCAGATATTCAAGAATGAACCAATCATCCCTGTCTCTGAATGTATGTTAGTGGGCAAATAAGATAGAAACAAACATGAGTCCTTCCAGAACCTTAGCATTTGGAAAATTTTTGTCCTAACAAATATTTAGCCTTGAGCTACCAAGCTCAAAATCATGGTATAAATTTATTGGTTCAACTTAATTTCCTTTGTTCCTGCACTATTTAGCTTCGGGATATAAAACCCATTGGAAGCATATATCTTTTCCTGTTTATCCAGGCATTTACCTAAAAGTGGAAAAGCTTCCAACGTTTTGTCCAAACAAGTAGTGAATGGTATATATGTGACCCGAACCCAGAAACATATATGTATATATACATATGCTATCTCATGTCGAGGGGGTATATGTATATATAAACATCAGAAAAATTATTCTACAATAGAAAAGAGACATTGCATTATATTATAGCCTTAAATACAGCGGTGTGTGAACCAATCCAATAATGAGGAAATTTTAGTGTGTATATGACCATATAACTCTATTTCATTCATCATATAAGATGAATAACAATCAGTGATTAACTAGGTGGTCTTCGTGTTTACATATATATATATGTGAAATGAAATATATATATGGGAAAGATATCATTGCATTATTTATCCTTTAATATCAATTCAACTCAGATAATATATTTTCATATATTATAATAGGATTATTTTAATTTGATAATAATGTCCCACCGTATGATTTTGATATGACCAGTCGCTTGTTGTGAGGTGAATCAGTGACTTTATAATGTGGCAAATCAGCCACAACAGAGGTATAAATGTGGATGTTCTTTGTGTTCAACTCATATCCCCGTTGGTTCAGGTGTTTTGCGTTTGGAGCGATATTGATAACCTCTTCAAATAAGTACATCCTGTGATGCGTTTGTCGCTGAGATATTATGACTATTATCACATCATCGTATTCATACAAATTTGCTACAAACGTCGCTAATATCACAGTGTTTCATTAATTTTTATAATTCATTAAGGATATTTTCATGTATTCAAGGGAGGGGATTGATAATGTCCCATTAGTCTCATTTTCTTATCAGCCCAGCGACGGAAACAGGAATCAGGACTACAGTGACGTTTCTTTTTCTGAAGATATTTTTTTTTTTTACAATTTTTTCTCCCATCAATTCTTCTCATACTACTCAATGTTTTGGTCATACATTAAATCTCCTCTACCTTTATTTTCTGTTCATAATATCGTTCCCGCCAGCGTTCTAATATATTTCCTTCCAGTAGGTGAGTGGAAGGTCTTCTCAAATTTGTAGTGCTCAAGACGACACCCAGCTAACATATATATATCAATACATATTATTACTATATATATATATTATTATTATATATATATATATATCCATATATTATATATTATATAGGCCATATACTTATATCATTAGCTATATATATAATATGGTATATATATATATATATATATATATATATATATATATATATATAGTCTATATTACAAAAATAAAAAATAAAGTAAATATTAATAAATAGACAAATATTTATTAAATTTATATATATTTATATATATTTAGGTATATTTATATATATTTATATATATATACATATATTTATATATATATACTATATATTTATATATTTATATTTTTATATATATTTATATATCTTTATACACTAAATTATAAATATGGATACTCCCTGTATATTTATATTTATCATATATTTATATATATATTTAATTCTTGCAGTTTATATTTATATCAAATATTCTATATATATTTATATATCATGCAATTATATCATGGTTGTATATTTATATATTTCAATATATTTATATATAGCCTATTCAGTATTTGGTTTTGTTTTTAGTCTTTTATCCATATATATATATATATTGGATATATATCCATAAATATTTAAATCATATATCAATATTTATTTATCATATATCCAATATATATAAATATTTATCCCATATTATATATATATTATATATTTATATATAGTTTATAAATATTTATATGTATTTATATATAAACGTCATATATATTCAATATTTCTATCTATATCCAATATATTTAGGTTATTCCTCCAACAAGCAGTTTATCGCTGAAATATTGATATAGGTACAATAGTATATTTGATAACAACATTTCCATAGTATACATACAAAATTAATTTATTTATATATACGTTATATACATAATGTAATTTATATAGCTTTCTATTTAAAAACAAAATAAAAGTTTACAAATATTTATAATCGGTATATAGCAAAAAATAAAATAATCAAATTTATAAATTCCATAAAGAATATAACATATATATCTTAATATATAAATAACCTTTACAATTTCTGTCTCTTTTTAAAAACATTAAATAAGCATGCTCAAATATTTTAAATGAATAGATAACAATGCAAAGCAAATACAAATAATTCAATCAATATATCACCTCTTTCGTTCTATAAATTTTATACAAAGCAAAATTCCCATTCATCATAATAATTCATATTTTATCACCAATAAGTCTAGCTAGTATGTGAGAGACTTCATTTTCAGCTAATCTCGTCCTAAATGTGCTGATTCCATCCATATACGACCATTTCCAGCACCTGAGTTTCATCATCCTGATTACGCTTACATATATGTCAATCCCATTCACCATTCAGGTCTTTTCGGCCGGCAGCCATATTATCCTCACTCATATCTATCTGCAGGACCAGACTTTCTTCGGATACCTGATGTTATTAATGACCGCTCCTGCTTTGGACGGGTATTTTCGTTTTTTCCACCAATGAACCTGGCATCCGTTCTTACTGTGAACATTCACAGTATTAAATACATGGGTTTGTCAGAAGTCTGACGCACATTTTTCAGCATTTTCTCGCCAGTAATTAAAAACAAACAAAAACCGTTCACAACTATCTACTTCGGTACCTAAAACGATACTATCCATTCTTGTCTCCTCTGAAAAAAAAATTTCAATCTCTTTTTTTTGTTTATTCTTTATCTCCCCCCAATGCTGCTCATCAGAAAACAAGAACTTTTTGTCTTGCAAACCAATGTATGATCTTCTTTTCTCAACAGGTTCTTTAAACCATCAGTTGGGCTGAAATCATCTCGAGAGGTGACAAATAAAGGAGGAGGCTGCAAATCTATTTCGACAAAAGTTTGCAAAATTCAATGTTCATTATAAAGCTCAACTGTAGTTATAAACATCTGTACAGCTTTTTCTGAGGTTCAATTTAAAAACAAAGATAATTACTGGTGAATTGAACTCTTAACATCAGCAAAAAATAAAATATTCAAATTCTTTTTCTCAATAACTTGAATAAACATCCTATTTAACCATTATCTGTACAAATCTACACTATCTAGTCTACTAAAATAATTAAAACGTATTGCATGAAAGCAGCAACTCCAAATAATTTATGTATAAATTAAGTCGATGGTGAATAAGAAGAAGATTGGGTATAAAGAAAACCATGTAGGGTTTTAGTCTTCTCAAAATAATAGAACCATTCAAAGCCAAAATCAATACCCATTTTGTTGAAAAACTTTTCTCAAATAACGTTATACACTCAAACACACACACAGACAATTCACACGAAGTCACACACGAAGCCTCTCACCTCAGCACATATATATATATCTATATATCCATACCGACGACCAACTATATTTATATTTAGAACCATCTCGATATTAAATAGCGTATGTAGCTGCGTGATTGTATATGAATCACGGTGATGTGATAAAAAGTCAGCAACCATCTCGTCCTCAACAAACAATGTGTTTATGGTAAGGGTCCCAGGAAGACTCGCAAATCGGACACCTGCATTCTCCAGTAACTTCTGCAGGCCCTGGACCGTTTTTTTTATACCTCACTTGCTGGCCGCGTAAATGTTTGCTGTTATTTTTAGTCCTGAGTGACATTGATTCGCTGATGAGCCCATGTCCACGACGAACTTTTATCAACAAATTATTTTCGACGTCTATGATAAATATATATGAAAATACATTAACTCTAACAACGGACTGATATGAACGATGATCTAATTGTACTGGAATATGAATCACACTTGGATAAAAAATGATGTAATTCACTAGTTGCAACAATATACCACACTGATACTCACGGAAGTTGGTGTGTTGAATCTTGCTGTCCCAAATACAAACAGGTTAAAAAATATTCTGATGGGCGATTTCGTCGTGTTTTCAGCACGCTGATATCCACTGTAACCGCTTAAATTATATTGTAACTTCTGAGAAAATGGCGTCCAATGCTGTAATTCTCTGAGATTCTTGTTATCTTGGAAATAATCGAGCCCAACGTAACGAGCTGAAGTGCAATATCAACTCGGCAATCTCTCGCATAAATAAAGCATAATAAGTTGAATACATATTATATCCGAGTTTTCAGATTTTTACTTTTACAAAGGACATTTTTAGTTAGAATAGTTGTTTTAATCAAGGTTTCGTAAAAAAAGTGTAAATATGTGGCTATGGTATTTGAAGGCGAATATCTCCTGGACCACGGGTTAAGCTCCTTTTCACAACACTAGTCATCTATTTTCTCTATTAAATAACACCCAGTTAGAACTTGAATTTACGAAATGTGGAAAATAAGTACAATAAAAAAATTATTTTCTGATCAATTTGAACACAATTATTCTATCCATCTGTCAGTTGACAATGTGAGCTTTTCCTATATAAAACAATTAAAACTACGTGATAATTATCAGTGGTTCCGACTTCTAGTTCAAAATTTGAAAATACATACTACAAACCACAGTAAGAGCAAAGGATATTCAAAGGAGCGATCGTATCTTATCAACCAACTGAAGCGCTAAAAATGGCCTAAAATTTCTAGATAGTGCTGGAATTATGTATAATCATTGGCAACCAGCGATTATACAAAAGCAATATTTCACAAGGTACCTACAGTTTTCTCAATACATCGGGTTGTACATATTATCATCAAAATATATTATAGTGATTCAAGACTGCCTTATTAATAAGGTTTGACACCTAAATCATAACGTCGATATAAATTTCTATATATATGCACTATGTTTTTTTTTTTCTGGACACTACCTTTATGTTTATTCGATAAGCTTACATATGCAGTATATATATGGTCAATTCTGATGGGGTAACCGTATAAATAATACATATTGTATATGTATAAACCCTGAACATCCGTGGAGCAAGGCCTAGGCATATATCCTGAACTCACAATATGTAGTGAAAACCGGAAGAATGGCGTTTTCTAGAGCAGAAACCACCGCCTATCCCCCTTCTCCTCCGTATAGGGATTAAATATACATTGTGGCATATATGGGGTGGGGGCAGGTATATAGAGCTAACCTTATTACCTGGAAAAATTAATATTTGTTTATGATGACCCTGGGCTGGGAATAGTTATATATACATATAACTGTGTTGCATCTATATAATAGACGGAAAGTGATATATATATATATTATATAAATAATAATATAAAAATATATACATATACATAGAGAACCACACCCTGCTATGTGAATATATATAGTGTATATATATACTTCTTTTGTTTCCCTACATTGTCTTATGTACATCAATCAGTCGTCTCTGTATATGATATATATATTGTTTCGTTATGTCCATTTTGGTATATAAATATGTTACAGATATATGTACAGGAATTCACCCATATATCTTTCATGAAGCACTCCCAAAACAGCCTTCTTGACTTTACCTCCTTTATTATCTTTCTTTTCTCTGTTTCAGGTTACCACTATATGGGCTTCCTTTGCTTTAATTCGGGATTATCTTCCCCATACCACTCATCACCTTTCCAACATATATACGACCTTATGCTCCCAGCAGCCTCATATCTGAACTCTTGTAGCTTTCTATTGTTATGATGAATAAGATATACAGCATTGATATATGTTCGAGTATCAATATTTATCATAGTATTATATATAAATATATATCTATCTAGATCTTCGTAGAAAAAATATGTATATATTTCATATATTATTATAATTTACAAGATGTCGCTAAAAGCTCCTCCCCACCTAATTTGCCTTTTGTTCATTTACAGCCAAGTCGTTGATCCGGTCGTTGACCAATACATAAAAGTTATCAGTATTTTGATCTGTCCTTCCTTTTTACCTGGAACAGATATTGAGATGACACGGTAAAAAGGGCAAATAGAGTTGAGACTGGATGCCGCATACAGTTGCTTATGAACTAAGCTGCTTAAAACAACCTTTTCTTTAAAGGCAAATTGAGTTATTGAATTGTCTTTCCACAGGACACCTGGGGAGACAAGCCGATGGTCAAACTCCTGTAAAATGACGTTGTTGGGCAGCCGTCACCACAAGGTTTGACATCAGGCCCTACTCAACAGTTGCTTTAAAAGGGCTTGACAGAGAGATCTTGGCAGTCAGTTGGGCAATGTGGGTTAGCATTTGCAGTTGTAGCCAGTACAGTGGATGGAAGGCTACAAGACGCCTTCCCCACCCCTACATACCTACCTGTCCACTTCAGACTTCCTGGACGTCCGACTCCAGTACTACAGTCATCCTCTAAAGGACCTACCCAGGAGCCTGAGTACAATGCATCGCCGTGTGATTATCCTGTCATTCCCGAAACCCAGAGACAAACTCCCCTCCCTTAAAGTGTGAGTAAAGACTTTTCAGTCATGACAGTTTGCCCTTTAGAAGTGTTTATTGAGTGCCAGTATTTCACCTTTATCCTTGTGCCATTTTATCCAGTGCCATTTCCAATGTTTTGTGTTCCAGTGTAAAGTGTCCAGTTCATTCCTGAGTCCTTGGCACCCTCAGTGCAGACTCGAGTCATATTCTGTGTTATATTGTTCCCTTTACTGGCGTGTAATGTTAAATCTCTTGCAGAGGGACCCATTTGCAGTGGACTCATCTTGGACTGTGCCTGCCCTTAGTCAAGACTCCAGTAGAAGGATCTCTCAGGCATTGCAAACCCTTTAACAGCTTGTTTACCCATTTTCCTTCCTGATACTTTGTTTTGTAAATATAATTCTTAATTTATCCCAAGTGTTTACGCAACATTTCCTTATGAAGTAGAGCCTTCAGCTCCTAAAATCATCCCTAGTTCTTTGTTTTTTTTTATGATTTCCTTTTACGTAAGTCAGAACTCCAAGGCCAGTTAAATAAAGTTTCCATTGTGGCTGTAAAAATGGTTCAGAGATAGAAATCTAGGGAAATATAAAAAAATGACTTGATCTCTCCTTTAGATCTTGCATTTTTTTGCTTATTGTTGCTTCATTGCATTTAAACTCACCAAATCAGCAATGCAAACCTAAGCTGGGTGTGAGACAAATTCTGAACCTGGTACCAAGAGCACAGACCAAGAGAGTTCCATGTAAGTAATGAGTTTATCTTAGCAAAAATTTTTTTACAATCATGACTGTTCCTAGGAATTAGGAATAGGGGACGCATGTATTCACTGAGAGAAGAGAACCGGGCCAAGATAGGGTTTTGTTAATGCATGCCTTTTAGGTAGGTAGGTAGAAATAACCAGTGCTAACTATTTTTTGCTTCGAGGAATAGTGCGAAAGAAATTCCTCTGTGTTAAAAATCTTTGCTATATTTTTGCTTTTCAAAAAGAATTCCTAGTGTGAAAGAATTTTTTTTTTTGGAACAGGAATTATTTAGGTGCAGAAAACTCTGTGTTAAATTTTGCATTGCTGGAATAGCGAGATTATTTAGGTGCAAAATAAATTAATGCGGATAAGATCAGCTTGCATTGCTGATAATACTCTGCTCAGGTTTAGCTAAACTTAAATTAGGTGTTAGTAAAGCAAAATTTGAACTCCACTTCTAGGGAAAATTACGAGGTCATTTTTTTTAGGTTATCCTCGTCCCAGACGGTCTATAAACAGACAGGTCCATTCACACAGAGTCTGGGTAAAAATCACGTTGTGAGAGTCAGACGATCTTCACCCATGCCACCTCCTCCTGCCTGCACTTTTCATTCTCATTCATTCGCCTGAGTAGTTTGTTTTCGCAGAACTGTCCAGTACTTGGGCCACTCAGCAAATTTTTTGGTCTTTTTTTATCCCGTTGTAATTTCTAAGTCCTTAAGGACGGATCCTAATTCAAGTCTTAAGAGACTCCACTAAAAATTCTACGTCTTACGAGGCGAGAATTTCTAAGTCCCACGGGCAAATCCAGATTCCAAGTCTTGACGAGACACCCAAATTCTAAGTCATCACAAGAGAGAGAATTTGGAAGTCTTATGGGGTAAACCAAAATCAAGTCCTTTGAGACCTTATATTAGTGTATTTTACACGTCCAAGTTTCTTACGGGACTGATCATTCCAGTTTATTAGAACAACGCCTTAATTTCACGCTACAGCCAGCCAAGTCCAAAGCGTACATAAAATCCATCTGCATCTTTTGATGTATGTTAAAATCCGTTTGCATTACGAACAACCACGTCTTACTCAGACATATTAAATTTTAACAGTCCCCCAGACTTACTGATCAATTGTCTTATTCAGACATCAATTCTCATTCAGTCTGAAACAATTGAGTGTTTCAGATTCCTGCAATTGAGTCTTTTCAGACAACCTGAGTCTTCTCAGACATATTTGATTCGTTAGCAGGTCCAGTCCATATAACCATTATTTCAAGATGGCTACTCCCAGAGCCCAAACAAAATGAGGACTTCCAAATTCTACATGTCAGCTGGAAAGGACATGGGACTATCAGGCAAGCCCTGAGGGAATGGGCCCAAGAGAGAGTGGACGATGTCAAGGTGGAAAGAGGCGGAGAAAGAGGGAGCTAGAACGGCAATAGAAAGAGATGGAAAGGCAAGAGAGATAGTAAGTGAATCAGATCCCAGCTGAGAAAGAAACGGCCTGGCTTGACAAATTGCCCACATGGCTAAGAACCAGCACAACGGGACCTACAGCTTATTCATGTGGAAAGAACCAAGAGGGAGAAGAGAGGAGAAAAGAGAGGAGATAGAACAGCAAGAGAGGAAAAAAGAGATGGAAAGGCAAGAGAGAGAGAGAGAGAGAGAGAAAGAGAGAGAGAATTGCCCAGGAGAAAAAGAGAGGCGTGGCAAGAGAGGGAGCTTAGAATGGCAAGAGAGGGAGAAAGAGAGGATCACCCAGGAGAAAAGAGAGAAGGAGAGAGAGGAGCAACAGCAACAGCGAGCCCATGACCTCCAGATGTTAGAACGACAGCATGTCAACCCCCACTCCTGCGGCGGGAATGAGTGCCCTCAGCCAAGCTCACTCGTTCATGCCAAAATGGACAGAAGCTGAACCTGAAGTATGGCTTGAGAGGGCGGAAAAGTCCTGGAGTGCTGCACCTTCCCCACGGAACCTCCCCTTGTTCTCACTAAATTCCTGGAGAGGGAAGGCACTGTTGCCACCACGCCCTTTCGGCAGAGGATAAGGGAAACTGGGAAGCCATACACCAAGAGGTTACTAAGGTGCATTTAGATTACATCCGAGAGCAGTGGAGGAGGCATTGGAGAGAGCAGCCAAGAGAAGCAGGTCAGACTTGATCCCATTGGGCGTACCATTCTGAGGGGCCGTTAGCAAAATGGCTCGAGTCTGAAGAAGCCACTAGGGCTGACAAGGTACTCGAGAAATTTAAATTTGAGCATTTCCTGAGCTACCCTCCTGCCCACCAATCATGTAGTGGAAAGCCCCTGCAACACTCACCGAGTGTTGTTGGATAGCAGACAGGTGGGAGACTCACCACCCTCAGGAAGGATCCATGGGGTAGAAGATAAATCCCCTGCCCTCCTCAGGGGATCAAATCCCCTAAGAATGGAACTCGGGCAAGCCCCTAACTTGCCATTATTGCAAAAGATGGGCACTGACCGATGCAAGAAAACAAGCAAACAGCCTTTCTCCTGGAAAACCACACCCAATAACTCGCCTGTGCCTCCACAGGGCAGTGTGAAAAGATTATAAAGTTATTTGCACGACACAAGGTTTATGGCCACTTCTCCTCATGGGCGAAATGCCTAACAATAATAAATCAAATACTCCTGCCACCTGGCTTGGCCATCATGAATTCCAAGTCCTTGGGCCTGCCACTTGAAAGGCCCCATATATGTGGCCCTCCACGAGGCAGCCCCCACGCGCCGAGTCAAGGCATTTGATGACTGCACGCAAATCTCCTTTACTGAAAGAGATAGAGTTCCCTATGGAGCTATTGTTAATAAATGAAAACTCATCACGATCAAGGGAGTAAATCAATTTAAAATGATACTCCCTATGGTCCATTTGAGGGTCACAAGACCTCATCAATCAAAATTTGCAATCTTGCAGTAGCAAGCTATCTCCTGGAAGGCTATGATGTCATCCTGGGACAGGATTTTCAGTCCCCACAGAAATCACGACAATCCAGGGGTCCACATTCTTTAACTCATTCATCAGGTGCAAGAAATCCTCCACCACCTTTCCCCAAGTCTTTGACTGACGCCCCTGGGTACCATAAGGACGTGAAGTTCTACCAGTGCCACCCGAGTATGATAAACAGTGGCCCCTCGATCGATTCTCAATCCCATTCCAGTGCCTGGCCCTGCCTCAGTGCCAGTGCCAGGGCCCCAATCACATCTCCCTCCAGGAGATGACTCCAAACCTGCCAGTGCCACTTGCATGCACCGTAGCAGTGCAAAGCTCCATCCGTCCTGGACTAACGAGCACAAGAAACCACTGATAGTGCCTGACCCTGCCTTAGTGCCAGCGCCCAGAGCATGCCCAGATCTCCATTCAAGGGATCCAACTCAGACCTCTCTTCTCCCAGCCTGGGACCACTACCAGTGCCGGTGTAAGAGACGGTTCCTCCTGACCACAGTGGAAGTTCACCTAAAGACGTGGCCTCGCAACCCTCTGCCTGAGCTGGTCACCACTACCTACGAGTCAACCACGCCCGTCGACCTCACTGCTCTGTCTGCAGCCCACCGCAGATAACCTAGCGAGTCATGATTCTGCCCTCCTCGCTGGGCCTGATGAATCTCCAAGAGCTGCAAAAATCATAGTAGAGCTGGCTTAACAAAACCTTCTGTGTCAGCTGTCACAGTAGCTGACCAAGGTGGCACTCCATGCCGCTCTCCGGCCTAGGGCTCTCCGATTCCCTGGCCGAGGACGACTAGCAGAGGTTCGCGGCGGAATTACCATGGGCGTGGGAAATTCAAGGTACCAGTAGTCTACAAAGAGCTCTAGAGCTCTCCTGGCACCTGTGCCACTCCTTCCTCTTTCTAAGGTGTTGGCACCTCTAATCCAGAAGAGGATGTCAAGGCCCTCCACTATCTTCTTTCGTTCCTCTGAACTTCTATCCCTTATCCTTCTCAGTTGATCTTTCCTTTAAGCTTTTCTTAAATTATCACCACAAGAGGCAATTAAATACTGGATACCATTCCCCTCAAAATGCTTAAATCATTAGGTTATAAAGCAATAAGAATAACAGAGTTGGAAGTGGCACGCCCTTGCATCCATACTTTGGCACAGGGTATGCGTGTCAGCTCTTCCTGAAGGAGTCGCGCCCTTTGGGTTCCCTTTTCGCGCCCTGTGGCTGAGAAATAGTCCGAGATGTAGTTTATATGCGATGGACGATAAATTCTTGCATAAACACTAAATACCTTACTCTGCTTCCATTGGCTCTTCTGCCATATCATTTACTCTTTTATTTGTTTATTTATTTTTTCTGTGTATCTACTTTTAAAGAATCGTGAGTCATAGACTCCTGCCCTTGTGATTTTAATGCCACCTTCATAAAACCAAGGTGTGTCCCACCTGTTAGTACTGTTCACACCCTCACTTGTATCATCCTGTTAATTTTCCTTTTGTTTTATTTCTTTATTTCAAAGAAATTCTACTTTGTCCCAGACCTCATCATTTGTCTGCTTATCCCATCATAACATTGAGCAAAGTATCTATTCATAGCCTGTATTTGCCCGAGTTGTGGGCTGTGGAAGCATAAAGTTATCGTTGTTTACAGTTAGCAAATTAAAACTCGCGAATACTCTCGCTCGCCCACAGCTTTCAAAATCCCCATAAGCCGTCAACCGTCGAGTTGGCGATGCTTTGAACTATTAGCTAAATTACTAATGCGAATTGTGTATCATCATTACAATATCACGTAAAGGGGATGTTATTTACAAAATAAACGCTGTGTGTATCATTTACACAGCTCTTCAAGGATACTAACTGCATGCCTCTGTTTATTTAGAATTAAAGATCTTGTATAGGCATTCTTAAACCAGCCTCAAAACAAATCTTAATCAATTATCCCTAAATCATTGAAGAAATTTGGGCTGCAGCATAAGTAGAATGTGTTAAATATATAAAGTAGATTTTTTCATTTTTTTGTAAATATAATTAAATAAACTAGCTTTGCTGGCCTGATTATCAACCACACTCGAATGAAGTAGTTATTTTAGAGCATTATTTATAAGAAGTCACTATATAGCAGCTCCTAATTTATCCTTGTTTATTGAGAATATATGCAAAATTATTAACCTAGATATCATAGCATATCATACATTTTATCTGTCTAAATTTATCTACAGACATTAGATGACATAGATAAAAATCAGGAATAGGATTGAGTACCAACTTTAAACAGCTTAGCCCAACTTTAGCTGCTTGAAATAACCATTCTAAAGGCACAAATATGCCTGAATTGAGAAAGGAAAATGGGAAGCGAAAGAGATCATGTCAATGACGTCCGTCGCTGGCCCCAATTAACGGGACGGTGGACTTATTATCAACTAGCAGTTCCAGTCAAAATATAAGACAGCAATATATTAGCAGTCAGGGATGAGCAAGAATTGCATATTATCCCATATGCAGGCTTACCAGTTTGATTTAGATCCATGAATCACGGTGATGTGAAATAGTCATCCATTTGATACTATGTGCATCATCATATGATTGCCCTCGTCATCCTATATTGCCAGAGATACGCTTTTCCCTTTGAAAATGCAAGTGCAAAGACTTTTAACGTCATCAGTTTGCCATTAGCAAGTGCTTGCAAAAATCACTGATGGAATTTTTCATGAAATAGCTAACGTTCCAATGCCATTATGGAATTGCGATTCGAAAATCACCATGAAATTGAGTTACATTGGATTGCAGTGTTGTTGTATTCCGAAACCTGATTTCAAATAAAAAATTGCTTATTTTATTTTATATTTAAAGGAAATGATATTACTGTTTTATATATCAGTTTTTTTACAAGAAGCAGAATTCTTTTAAATAATAAAAATAAGTTATTTATCCTAACATTAAAAAGTCAAAATCTCATATCAACTATTCAGATTGATGAAGTTAAGATCAATGTACCCCGGGTGTATTTCGAAATTAATATAAGTTATAAGTGCAAACATATTTTCATCAAATATATCTCCTATTTTGATTTGATTTATACAAGGTCTTCTTTTTAATTGTTATGAATCTAATGATAAATTTATTTTACAATCTTACGACCCTCCGTGGCAGAAATAAGTGCTTTCTGGACTCAAAAAAATATCCATTAATGTCTAAACTGGAGAAAAAATCACAAACTTTCCATTGGGTATGTTTGTGTATGGGCTGCGTAAAATAAATCATGGGATGAACATAAAATCTTCAGAAGTCTTTCTTTTATATTTCTTTGATCTTTCCCACCCTCAAGTACTGAGTGTTTCTCGACATCTGTATAGTTATCCAGATTTTTATTGCGTTTTAAATTATACATTAGTTATATTATGATTAATTATAGATACTTCTCTCCTCTACACTCATTAATTTCTTCACATATACACGTTTGATTCTTTAGACACTTGCTGTATTTGTATATTCAGTAAGAGTGTTGACCCATTTTAAATTCTAACGATAAAGAATACAAAAAAATACTGACTTGAAAATGTAAGCATCCTTTTATCTACGCCTTAGGACGTAAGAAAAAACAGAAAAATACTCGCCCATGCCATTTAAATCAAGAACAAAAGTAATTACTCCGCAAGACTTGAGTTAATAAAAAAAGATAGTGACGGAAACCTTTGTTGCTGAATTTATTTTACCTGCACGAGAGAAAGAATCGATACGCTGTCACTATGCTCAGTCCGGCTATGCTATCCAGAATCCCTAAATTGCCACACCCCCAAATTTAGCCTTACCAAAAACATAAAAATGAACGCAGACATTGTTGAAAGAATGGTATTCGGAGATAGTATTGGAAAAATACTCTATTGTAGAGTCTTTTTGAAAATGTACATTTAAAAGTATGAAATTTTTAATTTTTGGTCAGAAATCATAAATGTGCAACACACCCAGGTGGACATATAGCAACAGTGGAAACAAAAACTGTCATTGTCCTGCCTGACCTCAGATAAAACTCCCTCTCTCTCTCTCTCTTCTCTCTCTCTCTCTCTCTGCAACTCTCTTCTTTATATATATATTTTACATTTATCTCACGAGACACAAACTATATATATATATATATATATTCCCTTGTCATTATATATATATATATACCTTGTATATATATATATTGGTATATATATATATATTATATATATATATATGTGTGTATGTTGTCCAGGATATATATATATAAAATATGTGTCATGTGTGCATTCTGTCCTTGGAACTGTTTATATAGTTGTTTGTTTGTGTATGTGTGTGTTTCGAGATGTATTATAGTATATGTGTGTAATCCTTGGAAATGTTAACTTCCAAACTCATTACAGCTATGTCTTTGAATTCATTATCTGGGGCTTAAGACGATTCTTTTGTTCATTGCAGATAATAAGTGGTTATTTGTAATTATTGTTGAAATATTCTTGTTATTTGAAATAAGTAAAACTTTTTGCTTGATTTGGTTTTGGTTTGTTATTACACCTTGTAATTCTACTTTACGCTACATGAAGTGTTGCCCTCATCATTGAATTAATGAATGGTTAAGTGGAAGGCTTGTTGTGACAGCTATATATATATATATATATATATATATATATATATATATATATATATATATATATATATATATATATATATAATATATATATATATATATATATATATATATATATATATATGTGTGTGTGTGTGTGTGTGTGTGTGTGTGTGTGTGTGTGTGTGTGTGTGTGTGTGTGTGTGTATGGGGTGCTTGTCACAACTTGTGCGTGTTAATCCTCTCAGAACCATTCATTAATTAGCTGTTGGAAGGCCTTGTTGTCATCCTGAGAAAAGAGAAACCTTGATTTTACTTTGCTTGATGTTAAGGCATGTGAAGGAGAAGTTATGATGGCAAAGTTAGCACAATTTTTTTAATAATATACCATACCTAAGAATGTTTTTATTTTTTTTTATCACTCAGTTATTGCCTTTACATTTGTATCCTTGGGTAATATGGAGCCACTGCCAATGACATGACCCAGGTATGTAACCTTTGCCTTATCAAATGAACTCTTAGCTAAATTAAGGCCTAACATCTGTATGGCTTCTCACGGCGACACAGGGGCATCGTACCCTGGGCAATGCGCTGGCTATGCTGCCGGAAGTGGTCAAGTTCTGTAGACCATTCATGCGTGAGCGTGCTGTCATGGGAGTGTCATAAAAAGTGTGAATGTTCTATTTTGAAAACAGGTTAAACACTGGGGGTCTTGATTTCTTTGTGAAAAGATCCACCTGGTTTAGGACTGACCTGGAACTTTATTTTCAAGAAAACCTGAATGGGTTTAATTAACTTTGTTTAACATGTACTGATTCTTTACAGCTGAATGTTGTTTTCCCCATTTATTTTTTATCTGCTATGTCTCTTTGATTTTATTGATTTTGACTTTACCGTGTTTAATTTTGTGCATTTCTTTTAGTGTTGGTAATGTGGTAAAAAATTCCACATTTATTTTTCTCTGTGCCTATTTTTAAAAGTTTTTTTCCCTTTGTTTCCTAAGATGGAGGGGAATGTGACTTATCATGACTATGGTTGTGTTGACTTATTTTGACTGTTTTATTGTAAAGACTCAACTGGTGAATGTTGGTAGCACTTTGTTATATTTCTTACTTAGTTAATTGGGTTAATAATTCAGGGATGTAGATATTCCCATTTCATTCTTATTTTGATTCCAATCTACTTGCCATGTTAGATTACTGAATAAACTGTATTTTTTGGTAGCCATGTTTGGCTGTTCTTCCTTAGTTCAGTTAGTGACTTGGATGAGAGAGAGAGAAAAAAGTTAAGTATATTCTAGTTTTACCAGACCACTGAGCTGATTAACAGCTCTCCTAGGGCTGGCCAGAAGGATTAGACTTATTTAACGTGGCTAAGAACCGATTGGCTACTTAGCAACAGGACCAAAGCTTATTGTGGAATACGAACAACATTATAGCGAGAAATTAATTTCTACCACCAGAAATAAATTCCTCTAACTCTTCATTAGCTGGCTGGAGAGTTGAGAGAGAGAGAGAAAGAGAGAGAGAGAGAGAGAGAGAGAGAGAGAGAGAGAGAGAGAGAGAGAGAGAGAGAGAGAGAGAGAGGGAGGTGATAAGAGAGAGAGAATGTGCTGATCTAGTATGCAGGCTGGCCATTGCTACTGGGGAATCTTTGAGATAAAGTTGATATTACATTGTTCTTAAAACAGATGTGGAAAGTGGTTGTGACCCTATCTGACCTTGTATAATAGGACATAATAGTTGGTGGAAGCTTGTCCTTATGACCTTTAACAGCTTCTGAAGGGACTGGTAAAGGGGACATTAGTCCGGAATATGGCATGTTCCAATAATCTTTGAGACATTTGATTGGTAGTACTTTGATGACCTAGGTGTTTTTTTCCTTTTGGCCAAGATAGCCAGATGATTCTGAGTCAGTTGCTAGTAGCCTGTGCTGGTGTGAGTGGGTTTGTGTATCGTGAGAGGCGTTGGAGTGTTTTTTTTTTTCAGGTTAGATAATTGTTTCCAGGTATTTTTTGCATCACAGAGGGTTTTGAAGATTAAGGAAGGATATTGTTATGTGAGTGCTCTGTTTTTTTATGTTGGTTCATTGTTTAGTGTCGTAGAAGGGAAAAAGCCGATTTGAAGGGCGTGAGTTTTTCTGATTATGTTGCAAGTGACTCGGAGTTGCTGTGCGAAGTGATATAATTGTGACGTAGTTTAGTGGGTGGAGTATCCCGCTTCCTTCCCATTCTCTTTGAGTGCATTTTCTATGTATGTGGGGGTTAGGTTGCGGTAGTTAGAGCAGGTGTGACTTGTACTTTTTTTTCCGCGGCCGGTAGTTCGCGTCGGTGATTACGAACTAATTGGGGATTGCGGAATACTTATTTCTTTTTTATTTTGATTATTTTTGGGGAACTTGGGTTATTGTGCTGATAATTGCTCAACCATTTTTGAGTTATTGGAAATAAATATTTCTGTCGCTATTGGGTAAAAATTTCTAAGTCTTCTTGTTTTTTGTCTTTTCTTTCTCTTTTTCTTTTTTTTCTCCCTCAGGGAATTTCCCATTTTTTCGAAAATTTTCTTTTGAATTTCTGTCAGTGTATAAAGTTGAGATCGGTCGTGTTGGTGGGACTTGAATTTTATTGATCCAAACAATATAGCGGATGGTGCTGGTGATAGGATAAGGTAACTACCTCTCTTTCTCAAGTGAGTTTAATCCCAACAATATTGGAGGGTGCTGGTTAGATAAGGTAATTAACTCTTTTTCACAAGTTTATGTCAGTCACTTCAGGAGTTCAGCCATTCCTGGGGTTGGTTGATGAGGTTCTTTCTGAAACCTCTCAAAAATTTTTGAAGGTGATCGAATTACCTTCAAGAAAATTATGAATGGGGCAGAGGCTTTGAATGAAGCAAAAGGATTCCTCAGTTTAGATAAAGGGGACATAGGACAACATTGTCAGAGTTATCAATTTGGAAATTGTAACACATGGGACGATCTCAAGAAGTTTCTGAGAAGAGCACATGGGAAGGCTGAAGCCAGAGATGCATCAGACTTTAGATCGCTCTTTAAGATTTGTAAGGGCCAGGATTCTTTGGTTAGATTTAGTGCCAGATGATTCGATGCTGCGAGAGATTTTTCAAAGAAATTAAGAGCATCTAGCTGGGTAAAGGGTAACGATATTTCTGTGGATGACCTAGAGAAATTGCTTCACTTTGCATGGATGCTCGATGATATTCCTGATGCCATAGTACATAGTTTTGATGAAAGGATAGAAAAGGGGTCTAATGAAGCCTTGCTTTTCTGGCAGATTTGCAAACACCTGTCGAAATGTCCTGGTGTGGATAGCACTTTCATAAATGGGATACCAAAGGCTTCTGGAGCTGTTCCAATACACCCGCCACAGGGTAATTCTAGTTCCCTTCTATGATGTTTTCGTGCCAAGACAGAGGATAGTGGTGATTCTATGGGTTAAATATCACAGGTTTGTTGCTTTAACTGTAATAGTCAGGGCCACACCAAAAAGTTCTGCAATGTGAGATATTGTGGTGTCTGCAAGACTTCTGAGCACGGTTGGTGGTTTTGTCCAGTTCTTAAAACAAGATTAATTGAGGAGTGCACCTCAGTTGTTCTGGCCTTTCTAATAGACGAACTCTTGGAGGGGGTTTTTCGAGGGTTTCTAGGGACTCGCAGAATTTTTGGAGAGTCGAACAACAAAAGGGTAAAAGGTGACGGGTGTTTCTTACTATACAGAACTTCTGGTTGAACCCTTAGAACCAAAGCCAATTGTGAAAGGGTCTGTGCATCGTGTGTATGTCTCGGTATTTATTGATACTGGTGCGTCTGTTAATCTGATGAATTATGATTTATATCAATCGATGTTTTCCAATAGCTGTTTGAGGCCTACCAAAGAGACAGTATGTGATGTTCAAGCAAATAGGTTGAGTGTTTTGGGTTGCATGGACGTTGGTTTGTCCTTGGGAAGTAAAGTTTTTATAGTACCATTTTTGGGTTTACAAGGGGCTGCTTTGGGGAATACATTGTTGCTGGGTCATCCAGTGTGCTGGCGAAACAGAATCTCGGTTCATATGGGGGTAGGCAGTATAATTGTTTGGGTACCTGGGGTTTTTGTCCCATACAAGGATATTGATGAGGTTAAAGGGGATCATGATAAGGGATTGGGTGTTGATAACCCTTTACAGGCTGACACTGAATATGTTTCTGAGGGGAAGAAGTGTTATAAAGGTATTTTATCTGAAGATGTGGTTTTGGGCCCAGGTATAGTTGCTCTGGTGAAAGTCCGAATGGAAGATGTGAAAAGGCCCAGACAGGTGTGTGTGAGTAAGAGTAGCGAGAAGCTTAAGGATGCACTGAGTACAGTTTGTATAAGCAATGTGTCCG
The DNA here is from genome assembly GCF_040412425.1 of Macrobrachium rosenbergii. NCBI lineage: Eukaryota > Metazoa > Arthropoda > Malacostraca > Decapoda > Palaemonidae > Macrobrachium > Macrobrachium rosenbergii. The sequence continues at coordinate 5,231,520 of NC_089783.1, read as the reverse complement.
ATACAGGGGTTACTTGTGTAGAATTACTAAACTGTAATGATTCAGTTCAGAGATATCAGAAGGATACATATGTGGTAGATTTTGAAGACCGGATTGATGACAAAAATTCAGTTGCTATTGTAGGGGACAACAATGAATTTTCAGAAGCAGAATTACAGGTTAGGAGACAGGTTTTTAGAGATCATTTAGCTAATGCTGATTATAAGAGTATAGAGAAGAGTTGTAAAATGTTTTGGTTGAGTTTGCAGATAGCGTTGCTCTTAAAGGGGATAAGTTGGGGTTAACTAATGTATTAGAACACAAGATTCATTTGGAGGATGAGACCAAGCCTATTTTTGTCCCTTCCTATAGGATTCCTTTTAAGATTGGGGAACAGGTAGAGCAAGAGTTCAATAAGTGGGAAGAGGAAGGTATAATTAGGGCCAGTTTGATTGCCACTGATTCTGTGGAGGAACATTTAGACGTACTTATGGAGGTTCTGAGGAGGCTTAGGTTAGTGGGTTTGAAGATTAAATTAGCCAAGTGCGATTTCTTGAGGAAGCAGTTAATATATCTGGGTCATGTTATTTCTAAGGAAGGTGTCAGGGTAAATGGAGACAAGGTTAGAGTGATCGTGGATTTTCCTACCCCTTAAAATAAGAAGCAAAATCGTTCTTTCTTGGGCATGGCAGGATTTTTTCTGTAGCTTTGTAAAAGGTTTTTCCACCCTATCATCTCCATTGACAGACATATTGAGGGATGATGTGCTGTTTGTGTGGGGTTAGAGGTAACACTCAGCCTTTCAGAAAATTAAAGAGGCTTTAATGAGTCCCCTGGTGCTGAAGTTTCCAGACTTCGAGCAACCTTTCACATTGGTGACAGATGCCAGTCATGAAGGCATAGGAGCTTGCTTTATGCAGAAATCTGAGCGTAAATTGCATCCTATCACATTCTACAGTAGGAAGTTTAAGACATGAGGGAGTAATGAGATGTCTGTGTGCATTACGGACAAAGAGGTGTTTGCGGTAGTGTCTAGTTTGGTCAGTTTTAAGATTTTATTGCTAGGCAACAAAGTTGACATTCTTACAGATTATAAGCCGTTGTTGGATCTTTTAGTAAGTCAGATCTTTCTCCTAAGAGAGCTAAGTGGTTTTTGACAATTGGGGATTTTGATGCCAAGCTTAGGTATATATATCTGGGGATTGCATAGACGGGGATATTAGTTTAGTGGAGGCTAAACAGGATGAGGATGAAATTTTGGCAAACACAAAAGCGTTTCTTAGAGCGGAATTAGTTAGAAAGGGTTATAGGTTGCCTTTTGTAGGTCTAGAGTTAGAGGGTAATTTGTTAATTAGGAAAATTGAATATAAGCTGAGAAGTAGTGAGGATATAGGAGATACAACACAGATAGTTGTCCCAAAGAGCCTAGTACATACAGTTTTGGATATTGTTCATTGTAGGTTTGGTAGCCCACATTTGGGTATTGAGAAGACGTATTACAATGTATGGGGCAAGTTTTTTTGGAAGAACATATTCGCATCAGTGGAGGATTTTGTGAGGGGATGTTCAGTTTGTAATGCATGCATGTAAATTGGGTTCGTTTCATATCCCCAGTAGACCCTTCCATCGTGTCCATATTGACCTAATTTCCAATTTCTGTGAGTCTAATTATGGGCACAGACAGTTGTTGGTTATTGTAGATGAATTGACTAGGCTTGTAGAGATTTTCCTTTTGAAGTATAAGACAGCGGAGGAAGTAGCCATTGCATTTTTTGAGGGGTTTATTTGTCGTTATGGGGTTCCTGAGGTACTTATTACAGGTAATGGGAGGTGTCTTGCAGAGGTTATGGGAATGTGGAAAGTAA
>NC_089783.1:5202176-5224676 GCF_040412425.1 Macrobrachium rosenbergii | reverse complement strand
GGCACGGAGTGCGATCGGGCAGCTTGTCTCTCCTGAAAGAGAGGTCCCAGATTAACACAGAGGCACACAGAAGGAAATGGAATCCCCCTTATAAAATGGGAATACCTTACACAATTAAATATTAACCACTATGAGCCCAGCAGGTAATTATAAGGAGATCACGTAAGCACAGTATGGAACTCTGTAATTGATTTGGCTTTAACACAAGCACACGCACTCACACAAAGAGAAAAATTAACACTTGTATTGTTTAGCCTAAATAGCCCTTAAATTGCACTGGGGGAGAGGGATAAATGGATAATTATCACAAGATCTCTACTGAAATTCAAGGCACATTAATGGCGATATATGGGAGGCAGCCAGGACTCTTACAAAGGAGGATTGCTTTGTGGAGGAAGGAGTTAAAGTTTAAAGAAATGGAATTTTAAGGAGTTTAAGTAAAAGGGGGAAGGGCTGGTTTACTGACTTTGCGATGGACAAACCTTTTCTGATAATTGTGGCGCCAACATTCATCTCGGCTGTCCGCCGATGGTAGTTCAACCAGCGTAAATGGAGAATAGGGTGATAGACCCACCTGGTTCTGAGATGAGAAAGCTTCTGCCTTCCCAAAGTCAGCTGCTTCTTGTGGGGGCCTCAGCGTTAGTCCGACATCCCTGCAAATATGTCAAGAGAACCAGCAAAGAGGGCAGAGGAAAAGCACATTTAGAATTAGGTGCTTTAAGGTTAAAATCCTACCAGGTCCCTAGCTTTAAATGGCCTATTTGACCTTCCCCATACCTAAATGCTTCCCATTGCGTGATGGGGTGAAAAAGGAGTGCCTATTGTCTCCCAGGATCAGCGATAAGGGGGTGTTCCCCCAATGCTACACTGGTACTAACAGCCCTGATAAAGTTCAAACTATGCTTGTTTCCGTCCGTCGCCCGCCAAATTTCCTGGCCCGACAGTCAAATGAATAGCAGATTATTTCAAAATTAAATAATGCATGGAAATCTACAGGAGGGAGGGATGTATATCCTTGACAGGTCGCCCTTTAAAAAAGGCACTTCACACCCTTTCGGGAGAGGGTCTTAGCTAATTCATGCCGACAGGCCCGTGACCCTACATAAGGTGGATTGTGACTCAGCACATCTAAAGGAACCTACCTAACCGCTAAGAGGGATTCTGAATTGGCTAGTTTACAGGCCTAACCTACTTAAGGGTATAGATACAGCTACTAACTGGCTAGGATGATGGGAGAAATCTACGCCTAAACAAATGCACACTGTAAACACCTTACCTAACCTAACCTACTATCCCCATGACTCTGACTCTGAACGAGCTGGCACTAACAGAATGGCACGCACTGAGTTATGATCGGCACTACACTCTACGACTAACAAACAAGAAATTGAAACATGATGAACCTGAAGGGTAATCCACAATGTATGATTAAGTAATGTATCAGTTTGGATCTAGAGTGGGTTGGAAGAAGGTTAGTTGGGAAAGGGTTAGTAGTACAAAGGCCTAAGTGGTTAATAGCTAATGCTATGGGCTCAGAGGTCACACAGGCTACCCTCTCTGGGCAGGTGCCAGGATCTCTCTGAGATGGAAGCGGCACTGTGTTAATGGGCACGAGTGCCAAAGAGAGCTTATGGCTCTGACTTGCTAAGTGAATTTCTTCCCCCTTCTTCTTCTTCGGGGGCCTCCAGGGTCTGGCTAGGCCATTCCTAGGGGCCGATGAGGATACTGATTGTGAAGAACAGCCAGGAGTGCCGTCAGAAGCAGGATCAGGGGCAACATCAGGGGCTCCAGGCTGGTCTCCCACTTCGGCTGCTGCGACAACCGTCATGGGAAGAGAACCAGCGTCTGCGTCCTGGCTGGACAGTTCCTTGTCGACCAGAAAAGAGGTAATGTCCAGGCCTGCCAGAGGGTCGTCCTCAGCAGGTGGAAGAGTGTGGGAAGAAGAAACATCAGGGGTCAGAGGTTCGCACAGTGCGATGATCACGGGGACCAGCACTGGCACTAACTCAGGGCCAGGCACAGGAAGTACGCTTGGCAGGGAGCATCCAGCCAAGATAGGCGGAGCTGGGCACTGACCAGTGCTCGTAAGTGGCACTGGCAGCGAATTATGTCAGACACAGCTGAAAGGGCCCGGGGATCAGACCCCTCAGTGTCCCTTGTGTGATTTTGGACAGCAATTCCTGTCTTGGTGAGAGGATTGGGCCTCTTGGTTTCGGTGGAGTTGGCCACTGCGGCTAGCCTACTGGGGCATTTGGACCATCTCTCAGAGTGGCTCCCTTACGTTGCAGTTCCTGCAGAGGTGGTGGTGAGATCCTTCGTGAGGAGGGAGTAAAGCGTTGGTGGCCGTCCGGTCGCAAGACCCGCAGGCTAGGCCTAGAATGTGAATGTGGTGGATGAGATTTGGTTGACGGTGCACAGCTGTCACAAAGGCTGTGTACCTATCCAAAGAAGTGGCACTTGATGTGCTGGCGGAAGCATTCAGGCAACAGAGTGGTGTGAGGTGGGACATCCCTAGAGGATGTCTCTACCAAGCAGAAACTCCACTCTGTGCCTAATTCGCTTAACAACGCCAAGACGATGCACCTTGTTGCTCCAAGGGGTAATCACCCTGAGCTCAACTGTGGGGACGGTCAGGGGCTGCTCATCCACCCAGGTCATGGTCCACTTAGTGTGCTCCTCCACCTTGGCACTGGCTGGCACTTGGGCCCGATCGATCAGACTGATGTCTGAGCCAGTGTCGTCAGTAGTTGGCAGGTGCACGGGGGGCTGGAACCATCCAGAGAAGCCACTGAGACGGACTGTGTCCAGACCCTCTCAGGGTGAGTTCTCTCCAGCGGCTCAGCTAAGGAAGCGGTGGTACTTACCATGATCACGTGCCTGGCGTGACCACATGTTTTGGGCATGCAGGATACCCAGCAGAAGAGTGTCCTGAAGCTCCACAGTCTTGGCAGGGGCCCTGGTGATATGGTGATTTCCGGCACTGACGGTGTGCTGTGAAGACGGGTGTTGAATTAGGTGGAGAGGAAGACTGACAGTTGCTGGTAGGCTGCCGAGGGTTGTTGCCCTGCTGATTGCTATCTTTATAGCGGCAATCTGCTTCGGCATGTCCATACCTTTTACAGATGGGGCACGGAGGTTTGTTAGGCGGGCCGTTCCGTGAGCGATTGAGGCCCAAGAGGTGTCCGGGTGGCACTATATTGTGCTGCAAGGTGCCATGGGAAGGATTATATGTCTCCCAGGCATCAGCTAAGCGGCAGGCTGGCTGCTTATCATTAAGATACACAGCCAGAGGCCCGGGCGCACACTGGAAGAGGTCCTCCAGTATAGTCCGGTTGAAGAAATCCTCAAAGGTGTCTCAAGATAGACTCTAACCAGCGGGTCCCAGCTTGGGTCTTGTGAAAGTCCCATTCTGTCCAGGACCAGCAGCGATGTTCTGCCATACCTCTGCATCTTTGTCTCCACCTCTCAGGGGTGATTTTTCATAAGCCTTAGCAATGGCCTCACGGACGGCAGCCATGTCCCCTCGTTGATCTCTTTCCAGGCTCGGTGAGCAGCCTTAGCCTTCCGTCTAGGTGCTTGGTAAGCAGTAAGGCCCTCTCAGCCAGGCTGACATCATAGGTCTTGAAGAGGAATTCGATCTCTTCGAGCCATTGTTCCTGCTCGTCTTCAGTCCATTTTCCCACAAGGTTATTGACTGTCGACAGAGAGGTATTTATGGCAGATGGAGTGGGGCTAGAGGCTTGTTGTGCTGCTAAAGCTTCTGCGCTTTCCTTCTTGGCTCTCTCCAAATTGAGCTCCCTGTCTTTGAGGGCTAGTTCATGCTGTCTTCTTCGCTCTTCTCTTTCTTCTTTTTCTCTCCGCTGCTCGGCTTCTTGCTGCCTTCTCCGTTCTTCTCTTTCTTCTTCTTCTCTCCGCTGCTAGGCTTCTTGCTGCCTTCGTTCTTCTTCATACTTTCTCTTCTCAGCAATCTGTTCCCTTACAAACTTTTGAAGGGCCTGGCCGGAAAGACCGTCCTCCTTCCCTATATTCCTAAAATATTGGTGCTCCTCGGTTGACATGTTGCTGATGGGGAAGGGGTGCTGTGTGAGTTACTTGGGGTGTTCCCAGAGGAAAAGGTTTGTGACGATGAGGAAGTGTCCTTAGATTAGTGGCACTTCAATGAGTGGCACCTTTGAATGAGGTGGCACTGTGGATGAGTGTGCCGTGCAAAGGTCACACTAGGTGAAAGCGTTCCTGAAGGAAGTCTGAGTCCTTATGGCCGGATATGCTAGTAAATGGAGTGCCCCTGAAGGCTCTATGGTCCTTATGGGCGGATGCACTATTAATGGGGTGTTCCTGAAGGAGCTGTGGTCCTTATGGGCGGAAACACCGGTTGTATGGCACTCTGTTTCTTCAATGCAGGTGCAGTGGCTTATAAGAGGTTGCTTTGGTTGGTTGGCACTATGGTGCCGGGGCGCTCCGTGGAGCAATGCAAAATGTCAGTGCATGAATTGGCACTGAAGGTGAGGTACTCCTCCTGAGCAGAAGGTAAGTAGGGAGTGAAAAGGTAAATGAGAGACTCCAGCAGAAGGGAAGAGACAGGAAAGTGAAAGGAGAAAGGTAAGTGCTTCAGTTATTGGGTGCTTAGCAGTGCTGTAGATTAGTGGCACTGAGAGAAATGGAAACTGGATGTGACATGAGTGGGTAGCTAGTTATGAGAACTAGTGGGCGCTGCCTGACATGAGGACAGGTAGGCTACAAGGGAGGCACACAATGTGCAGTGGTTTTTAGCACTTGCAACAAGCAAGTGTGAGATAAGATATACCCCCGCTCCCGCACTCCAGTTGGACGACACGTAACGAGATATAATATATATGCGCTTTATAGCGCACGATAAATGGTTTGAGCTGAAGCACTTGGAAAGAAAAAAGCCGTTAGGTGCGCTTATTTGTTAAACACAAGTGCTCAAAACTAAGCACTGTGTATATGATAAAATTTAATGGGTAATGAATTTGAAATTCCCGGATTAAGTATTAATATAATTCCTTGTATCTGCCTTTTATGATTTGTGAGCTGGTTCCCAAACTCGTAAGTAAATTATGTCGGTCACGTGTTAAAATGAATGCATACGAGAGGGAAGAAAAGGGGAAAAAATCTCTCTCTCTCTCTCTCTCTCTCTCTCGGTGAGCGTTATGTAATGGCATGTATTTGTTATGAAATTTGTTAAAGTGATGTTCTTTTAGTCTCAAGAGAAAATACAGTCTTTTGCAGAATTACATTAAGTTAAAGGTTTAAGTATTTATGGAATGGCTACTGTCTCGCACGCATCAAAACTGTGGTATGGTACGCAAGGGTGTTTCAAATTGTTTCACAAAGCTTCCCGGTCTCCGTTAAACACACAAGGAGGAGGCTCGTTCCTTGAACGAACATTGTGGGGCTACAACGCGCATGAAAACAGCTGATCGTAGGCTCTTGCTTTGTCAGCTACAGAGCACAAAGTGGAATTGGAGGGGAAAAAAAACTGCACTTTCTTGCTAAATGTGGGTTTTAAATGTGAAATGAAGTATTTAACTTTGAATGTGAGCACTGTCTTTACTTTACTTTAATATACTTTAATATGCACTGGGAGGGTCGTTAAATAACTACCCTCAGAACTGTTTTTATTTCTCCAACACTGGGACAGTTTACGCATGCCCCATTTTGAACACACTGTTTCTCGCTAGCTGTGTAAATGCCAGATATCGCTACATGGTTTCCTGTTAGCTAATGGTTATTTCAAAATTTATCACTAACCAAGAAATGTACATTTTCTTTGCCGTAAATATTCCAAAATAAACTCCTAGCTACTGGCCCTAGCTTACACATGCAAAATTCCCTAACTAACCACTTCCTAATTCCTATATTCACTCGTCCAGCAACTCACCACTTTGTCCTACACACTAGAAATTTTGCGGGGAGGACACTTTACACCCACCTCTCTGTTTTCGCTAATATAAAAACCCTATGCATTCCCCTGTGTTATGAATGCTTATACGATACAAGAGTTGTTGTGTTTCTTTAAAGAAATATTAATATCACTGCTCTTATTTCCTTAATATTATGAACATGCACACACTCTGTTTACCAAAGTTCTTGGCTCCGATTGTTTCCCATGCCCTTTGAATAATGAATTTAATGATTACCATGAAATGAAATTATTGATTTTATATATTCCTGGTTTTTCTCTAGTCTAACTTAATAGCGAGGCTAATTAACGCTAATAGACCATTCCTGGGACTTGGTCGTCACTGTCATAAACTGGGTGTCTTGGTTGGGGAGAAATTGAAACAAGGTTTATCTTGATGCTGTCACGAAACCAAGAAAGCCCAGCTTATGAGCAAAAGGAAAAGTTGTTTGAAAACTTACCTCAGATTTTCCATGGATTACAAGTGAATGAGAAGGTCGCCATTTGGGAATTAGAATTCTTTTACAATTTACAGGAGTTTATTTACATAGACTTAGCAATTAATCAATGAGACAACAAAACAACATGATAACTGATGGGCAGACTCATTAATTGGATACATGGAACCATAATGTAATGATTGGCAACACACAAGCTGATTAATAATGGGGCCAACGTGCAATACAATTAATCCAATGATAATAATAAGAGTTAATCATGCCCTGATTACACGAAATAGTCTCAGTTAGATGATTCAAACAGAGTGAACTCCAGGATGGGAAAATAATTCATATTAACATTATCAGGCCACAACGGACTTGATATCGACTGTGACCAGGAATATCAGGATTGTGGGGTGGCAGGCTAGATAATGGGGGCATGGAGTGCGATCGGGCAGCTTGTCTCTCCTGAAAGAGAGGTCCCAGATTAACACGGAGGCACACAGAAGGAAATGAAATCCCCCTTATAAATGGGGATACTTTACACAATGAAACATTAACCACTACGTAGCCCAGCAGGTAATTATAAGGAGATCACGCAAGCACAGTATGGAACTCGTAATTGATTTGGCTTTAACACAAGCACATGCACTCACACAAAGAGAAAATTAACACTTGTATTGCTTAGCCTAAATAGCCCTTAAATCGCACTGGGGGAGAAGGAAAAATGGATAATTACCACGAGATCTCTACTGAAATTCAAGGAACATTAATGGCGATATATGGGAGGACGGGCAGGACTCTTACAAAGGAGGATTGCTTTGTGGAGGAAGGAGTTAAAGTTTAAAGAAATGGAATTTTAAGGAGTTTAAGTAAAAGGGGGAAGGGCTGGTTTACTGACTTTGCGATGGACAAACCTTGTCTGATAATTGTGGCGCCAACAGTCATCTCGGCTGTCCGTCGATGGTAGTTCAACCAGCATAAACGGAGAATAGGGTGATAGACCCACCCGGTTCTGAGATGAGAAAGCCTCTGTCTTCCCAGAGCCAGCTGCGTCTTGTGGGGCCTCAGCATTAGTCCGACATCCCTGCAAATATGTCAAGAGAACCAGCAAAGAGGGCAGAGGAAAGCACACACTTAGCATTAGGTGCTTTAAGATTAAATCCTTCCTGGTCCCAAACTATAAATGGACTATTTGAGCTTCCCCATAAATAAATGCTTCCCCATCGCGTGATAGGGGTGAAAAAGGAGTGCCTATTGTCTCCCAGGATCAGGCGATAAGGGGGGTGTTCCCCCCACACCTACAAACTGGTACTAACAGCCCTGATCGAGTTCAAACTATGCTTGTTTCCGTCCGTCGCCCGCGAAATTTCCCGGCACGACAGTCAAATGAATAGCAGATTATTTCACAATTAAATAATGCACAGAAATCTACAGGAGGGAGGGATGTATATCCTGACAATATATATATATATATATATATATATATATATATATATATATATATATATATATATATATATATGTATATATATATATATATATTTATTCGCACACACACACACACACACACACACACATATATATATATATATATATATATATATATATATATATATATATATATATATATATATATATATATATATATATATATATATATATATATATATATTACTTTTATTTTTATAGAGGACGTAGTTTAGTTCCAATATTTATCTTTTTCTATAAAACCTAGTTATACATTACGTATTATTAATAAGTAAAAATATTAAATATATCTCATCTTATGCCTTATTAACCCATAACCTTTCCTTCATACTCTACTGCAGTATTTACCAAAAGAACTGGCTTCGTTCTTTTTATCATTGACTCCCCAACCTCTGCCGCCGGGCGCCCCCCCCAAAAAAAAAAAAAAAGAATTTAAAATAGGTCTTACAAGTTTTCTCTAGGGACGGAGGCACTCCGTAATGGATGTGACTCCACAAAGCTGATACCATCTCTGGAATGAATGGTAATTATATGGTACCTCTCGAGAGGGAGGCAGTATTCTGAGCCCCTGTTAAGTTGACGGATTCCTTAGAGCTCTGGGGAAGATCACAAAGCGTGTTGAAGACGCGTGGATAATCTTGGTTATTTAAATCATTTGGGGATACATCTTGATATATAGAATGCGTAAAGAAATAGGTAAGCATGAAGAAAAGGTTTCTTATAGAAACATCCAATCATTAGCTTGTGCAATAACCCTTATGTAAGAATCCAGGAAATGGAGCTCAAATATTCAAATTTGATATATGAAATTTGAATTTATCCTAAATGTAGTTGTTCATCCCAATTCTAAATATTACTAGTAATTAAAATCTCTCATGTCATAATATTCTGATCTTTATGCCATGCAACATTAGAAGTTCACGAGGATCTCGCCAACATTCCATCGATTGCATATTTTTCTTGTTTATTGTGAAACTTGCAATACATTGATGAAATCAGTTTCTGTGCTATCTCATCATTACTGAGTTACTACGATGATGGTGAGTGGGAGCGAAAGAATGAGAGAAACATGGGTAAGTATGAAGAAATTAGAAAAAATGCAGACATATATATATATATATATATATATATATATATATATATATATATATATATATATATATATATATATATATATATATATATATATATATATATATATATATATATAGTATTGGCAAATATAAAAGATTATTATTCTGTGTAAGTCTTATTTAATGTCCTTGGGAGCACTCTTTCCAAGCAAAAACTCTACTAAGCCAGGCTATGTAGTCACTCAGAAATGTTTTGCAACATGTTCCAGAAGTTTTCGTTCACCTAACAGTAATTTGTTCTTTTGATATTTACAAGGAAATGTAATTTTGTTTATTTGATTATGGTTGTTAATCATATGGTTAACAATATAAAAAAGAATGGTGAGTGAAAAATTATATTATGAAAAATGACGAAACATTTTGAAAAATTTCACTTCAGATGATTGGGCAAAAGAGTCAAAGAAGAAACTATATTTCGAATCCAGACAAAAGCTTATTGGCTAATATAAAATAATATTGAATAATCATCAATGAAATTATATATAAATAAAGAAAGAAAGAAATCAACCATTATCGTTGTCAGAAACAAAAAAGGAAAAATCCCATAATGTCGTATGTTATTGTGTGACTCCACATTCGGGCAGGAAAGTTAAACTAAACTGTTTTGTCACTTGCACCGATAAGATGGGCAACAGACTCAGCCGCACCACAATCATTAGCTTGCTTAAGACTAATGTTTCTATCATAGATATTGCTCGGCAGCTTTGCATAAATGAAACAACCATGTATAGAGGGATACAACAACAGAGAGAACGAGGAAATATGATAAATTAATTGTAAAAAGTGTAAGACGACCCCATTGTTGCACTGCTATTAAGGATCATCATTGGATGATCACTGAAGAAGGCATCAAGGAGCCCAGCCTAACTCCCCTGACAACCGGTATTGCTATAAAGAGAGAACATTACGTTCTCCCTTCAAGTTGCTGCTCAAACCATTCATAATAGACCGATGATTTCTGTAAGAGTCATCTTTTGCGATGGGGAGGAGACATCCTCCACTGGTGAGCATGGTAGTCTTCTTCACTGCTGGCATTTAACAATAACTAAATTAATGTTGACTTTCTTGCTAATTTTAATTCTTTAGAAACTTAGATAATAAGAAATACAAAAATAGGCATTATATATTCAGTTAACTTCATAAAAGGCATCAACATGATAGGCCTAAGTAACAATGAAAGAAATGAGAAATTACACATGATAATGGCATTATATATATATATATATATATATATATATATATATATATATATATATATATATATATATATATATATATATATATATATATATATATATATATATATATATATATATATATATATATATATATATATATATATATATATATATATATATACAATATATAAATGCAATTATATTATATGTATTACAAAAATAGAAGTGAAATCCATTAGTCTAGTTTAGTATATTTTATATTAAGTTTTACTAGTTCACAATATACATAGGATTAGTCATTCAAAAATTTGATTAATAATAATGTGCAAGCAAATCTTTACAAAAGTCATATTTGTTGATGTTAATAAGGCTAATAGTTCAATTATAATTAGTCGTAGGCCTATGTCTATGAAGGAAATAAAGCAATGGTAGTGATGGCATATGGAGATAAAAATATTAAAATATAAAAACAGCGATGACCTCTGAAGTATTATAGTAACATCCTTTAATCAAGTAAAAGTATGACAACAGTCAACATTATCAGAAAAAGCCCTGTTTAAGGGAAACTGCAGGTAATGCGTTGCCAAATAGCGCCAGATGTCGCTACTATAAGCTGTTGTCCGAAAAGTTTAGAAGTATGTTGCAAAACATTTTTGAGTCATTGTACAATATGATCAAAACTGGGCAGGATTTCTTGCGTGCCTACAAAGTTTTACTAGCATTTCATGTTGAATCAAACTTACAGTGTTTTACGGGAAATATTGCTCTAAAATATCAGCTTTGTATCTTCAAATGAACTGCCACTTAGGCATATGTAACATAAATTTCTACCACTAGACATCAGTCCTCTTGAAGAACTTTTGATTTAAAGAAGCTAAATCAGTCAATGTCCTTGTTTACTTGTACACCTCGTTCGCATCTTTTTTACACAGATCCACACACTCGCATGCACACACACACACACACACACACACACACATATACATATATATATATATATATATATATATATATATATATATATATATATATATATATATATATATATATATATATATATATATATATATATATATATATGTATCATACATACATATATGTGTATAAAGATGCGTAGGAGGTACGCATCTAAACAAGGAAACGACTGATTTCACTTCATTTAATTAAAAGCACACACACACACACACACACACACACACACACACACACACACACACACACACATATATATATATATATATATATATATATATATATATATATATATATATATATATATATATATATATATATATATTATTTATAATTTATATATATCCTTTCGTTGTCTTCAGCCTTTACCCATCTCTATATGCGGTCGCTGTTCCGTGCAAGCCTTCTCCATCTGCTATCTTGCATTTCCTGTTCTCTTAACCCTTTTTCCCGCGTGTCATTTGCTACGTTATCTCTCCATCTGAATCTGGGCCTTCTCCTCCTCCTCCCCCTCCCAACCACCTCCATGTCCATGACCCTTCTACACATGATCCTCCTCTCTCGCATGACATGACCAAACCACTGCAATCTTCTTTGCTGAATCTTCTTTGACACTTCTACCACTTTGACTGTCCCTCTGATATAATCGTTTTTGATCCTATCCTTTCTCATGACTCCACACATCCATCTCAACATCCTCATCTCTGCCACTTCCAACTTACTTTTTTGAGACTTCTTTATTGACCATGTCTCAGTCCCATACACCATCGCTGATCTAACTACACTTTTATAAAACCTTCCTTTTACTCTTGCACAATCCTCTTGTCGCACAATATTCCCAATGATCTCCTCCAATTCATTCAAGCGCACTGTATCCTGTGGTTTGTTTCCGAGTCCATGCCACCATCATCCATCACACAGGACACAAGGTACTTGAAAGTGGTAATCCTCTTGATGTCGTCTCAAACCTAGTTTTACTGCACCCTGTTTTCTTTCCCCTCCCACCCACCGATATTCTGTCTTAGCTTTGCTTATCCTTAAACCTCAATCTCCAAGTGCTTGTCTCCACAACTCTAGTTTTATCTCCACCCCTTCTCTAGTCATGTCCACCAAAACAACATCATCAGCAGACATCACACTCCAAGGGACTTCTTCTGTGACATCTGATGTAATAACATCCATCACAAAGTCAAAGATGTAGGGGACTGAGAGTTGAACCTGGGTGTAAACCAACTCTTGCACTAAACTTGTCTGTTGTTCTCACAGCGCTCCTTATCCTGGACTACTTCAACATACTTTTCTGAAACACCCTTCTCTTTCATACATCTCCACACTTCTTGCCTAGGTACCTGATCATATGCCTTCTCCAGATCAATAAATACTAGATGTAGCCCTCTCTGTTTTCTGTATGTTTTTCCACTGCTTGCCTAGTGCACAAATTGCATCTACTTTACCCTTTCCTGGCATAAACCCGAATTGTTCTTCACTTATTGTTGTTCCATTCCTTATTCTTTTCTCTGCAGTTTGTTCATATATCTTCATAGTATGGGATATCAATACACACACACACACACACACTTATATATATATATATATATATATATATATATATATATATATATATATATATATATATATATATATATATATATATATATATATATATATATATATATATATATATATATAAAGACAAAATTCATTAAGGAAATAAAAACAATGGAGCACTGCAAGGTCTTTCGACTTCTTGTCCCTTGCTTAGCAGACTGAAGAAATATAAAAATAAGTTTACGAAGAAAGCTCGTATAAATAATAGATGGGGATTACAAAGGAAAAAGATGTGTACCTGGAATCCAACACAATTGAAGCATTAGTAGACCTTCCAAAGCAAAGTTAAATATTTAATAGGTTTTACAAAGCATTAGTCCAAACAGCTCAGAAGCAGGGACAGGACAATTAAAATATTATACTAGGAAGGTGACTGACTACCAAAAAAAGTTATAAAAGTACAACCCAATAATTCTCATTTTGGTAAACAATAAAAATTTTGCAAGGTAAGAATTTTTACAGGAAAATATATTAAACATACTAATGCATACACAATATACATAAAGTAACTAACATGTAATTAAGTCAGTGATTTTATCTTTTGGGTCGTTCTTGAACATTTTACTAATACAGAGGTCCAAATAATGCATGCCAGGGCTAAGACTACAATTACAACTGGAGGTAAGCTGTATAATAGCAGATTCTGAATATTTCATAAAGAGAAATCTTTTGATCTGTCAATCACCGAACTTCCAGTCCTATTTAGTCTGTTAAAGTTTTCGCTTAAATGAATGAATATAACATTGGATGTTTGCCCAGTTTTGACAAAATACTTATGATGTTTAATTCGTACTTCCAAATCCTTGCTAGATTGCCCGATATAAAAAGAGGGGCAGACCAAACATGGAATTTTATATTTTATGTTGTTGTTTTCTTTGGGTGTATTTTTTATTAACATTCCTTATAGCGTGTTATTATAGGAAAAAACGAGGTTGACATTAAAAGATTTTAACAATGATTTTATGTTTTCACAACCTCTTTTTATATCGGTCAATCTAGCAAGGATCTAGTATTACGAATTAAACAGCATAAGTATTCTGTCAAAACTGGGCAAACATCCGTAATATGATCTGGCTTAGATAAGTAGATGGTATTTTTACTTTCTGTGAGAATAGCTGTGGAGACTTAAATGAATTTTTTAATAGATTAAATTCGCTAGTTCCGACCATTAAATTTAAAACAGAATGGGAAAAGGACGGAAAATTGCAGCTCCTTGATGTACTGATCATAAGAGAACAGAACAGATAGGCTTTCACATTATCTATTAAACCCGCTTTCGCTGTTTCTTATAATCTTTTCCTAAGCTACCAAGATGTCTCCATAAAGATCATGGTAGGGTGCAACCTATTTCTAAGG
This sequence comes from Macrobrachium rosenbergii, assembly GCF_040412425.1. Lineage (NCBI taxonomy): Eukaryota > Metazoa > Arthropoda > Malacostraca > Decapoda > Palaemonidae > Macrobrachium > Macrobrachium rosenbergii. The sequence goes on along the minus strand of NC_089783.1, from coordinate 5,210,575 downwards.
GGTCTTAGAATATGTTCACATGGATACCTAGATAAAGAATTCACCACGATCCGCCAACACCTAACGCAACTACTCTGTCCACCACACATTATCTAGATGGCTATGAAAAGCTAATTTATGAATATATAATATATATATATATATATATATATATATATATATATATATATATATATATATATATATATATATACATATATATATATATATATATATATATATATATATATATATATATATATATATTCCAATCTTTTAGGAATCTCTGCATGCATATATGAAGGCAAATCTTTTTAAAGGTAATTTTTAAAATTCTGATACAGGTTACTAGTCATAATGTCATATTTTAATTTTGAAAATAAAAGTTTTATACCAATATATTCACTATTTGAATGTGTGTGTGTGTATATATATATATATATGTGTGTGTGTGTGTGTGTGTGTGTGTACATACATACATATATATGTATGTATGTATGTATATATGTATGTATGTATGTATGTATGTATGTATGTATGTATGTATGTATCAAAGATATGGAACCTGATGAATATATACTGTAAACAAAGACAAAATCCACGAAGGAAAGATACAATGGAGTGCTGCAAGGACTTTCGACTTATCGTCCTTTACTTAGGAAAATGAAGAAATATAAAACTAGGTTTACAAAGAAAGCTCATATAAATGACAGATGGGTATTACAAAGGAAAAAATATTTACCTGGAATCCAACACAACTGAAGAATTAGTTGAACTGCCAAAAGAAGGTTAAATATTTAAGACGTTTTACAAAGGATTAGGATCAACTATTCAGAGGAAGGGACAGGACAATTAAAAGATTATGCAAGGAGGTGACTGACTACCAAAAAATGTTATAAAATTACAACTCAATCATTCTCTTTTTATTCTTATAAACAATAAAAATTTTGCAAGATGAATATTTTTACAAATGAAAAAAATTATATTAAACATACGGATACATAGAAAGTAAATATAAGGTAACTAATTTGTAATTAAGTCAGTGATTTTATCTTTTAAGTTGTTCTTGAACATTTTTCTAATACAGGGGTCCAAATAATACATGCCAGGGCTAAGGTTAAAACTACAACTGGAAGTAAACTGTATAATAGTGGAATCCAAAAGATTTCGTGAAGAGAAATCTTTTGATCTGGCAATTACTGAACTTTCAGTCCAATTTATCCTGTGAGAGGTTTCACTTAAATAAATGAATATAGCACTGGATGTTTGCCCAGTTTTGCCAGAATACGTATGTTGCTTAATGCGTACATCTAAATCTTTGCTAGACTGGCCAATATAAAAAGAGAGGCAGTGCAAACATGGAATTTTATATGTTATGTTGTTTTCTTTAAGGCTATTTTTCATTAACATTCCTTTTAGTGTGTTATGATAGGAAAAACGAGGTTGACATTAAAAGATTTTAACAATGGTTTTATGTTTTCAAAACCACCAAAATAAGACAAGATGAATGTTCTAAGGGGTTTCTTTCTCCATGTTACTTTCACTATAAAACTTTCTGTGGGTTTTATTATAACAAATATCTAGATATGTGAAGGATAACTTAAATCTGTCCCTATTTTTCTTGTGTATTCGATTTCTTGATCCAAATGGTGGGTACTGACAATGCGCAAACCTTGTAAAAACACAGAAGAAAAAAATTATATTTTGATATTAAGGCGATGGCTGAATAAAAATTAACATAAGTTAAGTTGTTGGTTGGTTTCCTGTAAATACTGAAATCGCATTGAAATTGTTCTCTGTGTATTGAAACATCTAAGAAATGGAGGCAATCGTCTTTTTCTAATTAGAAATTAAATCATTTACATCAATACCCGCAGGCAAAACACCTAAAATATCGTCAACATATCTATACCACTTTAAAAAAGTATAAATGATATTAGGTAAATATCGTTTTTCAAAGAATTCCATATACGAGTTTGAGAGGAGTGGGGATAAAGGGTTTCCTATTGCCTTAACAAATATTTGTCGGTAAAATTCACCATTGAATATAAATTTACAATCACAAATGCACAACCTAGTGTGTGAAATAATATGACTTACAGGTAATGGTAATTCATAATGGATTAGGTCATTACTATATACTCTAAAATAGAATCTATAGGGACTTTGGTAAAAAGAGAGCAAACATCAAAACTAATGAATCTATCAGTGGGGCAAAAAGTTGTTTTGTTTAATTTATCAGCTAAATCTAGACAATTACTTATGTGAGAATCGGAGATAGTTCCAAGTAACGGGACAAGAGCTTGGTAATATATTTCGAAAGTTTATATGATATTAAGCCAACAGTTCTGATAGTAGGCCGCATAGGATTATTTTCTTTGTGCGTTTTCAATAATCCGGACAAGTAAGGTAATGAGGGAAATTTTACTGACAACTGACCCATTAGTTTTTTTTTTTTTTATCTTTAAGGATTGTTTTCAGCATCCTATTAAGTTTTTTAAGACTTGATCAAGGGGATTTTTTGTTAGTTTTTGTAAGTAGTACCATCATCCAGTAGGGCTTGCATGCGTGATATGTAGTCAGCTTTATCTAAAATTACAATACTATTCGATTTATCAGCCATTTTTAAGACCGGTCAAACTTTTCTTAGAGCGAGCAGGGAAATTACTTTCATTCATAATATTGGCAGCTAAATAACAAATACCTTTAATTATGTCAACATGATTTTGAGTAAGATCACAATATTTTTCAAATATACATAAGAACGACGCAATCGTTAAAGCAGAGGGTCTATTCGATATAAAGAAAGATAAACCATATCCGAGTACATTCACAACATTTTCACTTATTTGTTTACAACATAATATATAAAATTCCATGTTTGGACTACCCCTCTTTTTATATTGGCTAATCTAGCAAAGATTTACATATATGTATTAATCAACACACACACACACACAGACATATATATATATATATATATATATATATATATATATATATATATATATATATATATATATATATATATATATATATATATATATATATACACTCAACTGTATAAAGTTCTGCAGAGATTACATGTCCGAGTGAATACTTTTTCTTGGTTTTCTCTGAAAATCAAAATAAATGTGTGATGTGAAAAGCATATACAGACGACGGAAATTGCCTCCTAGCGTTTTCTCGAGCAGGTCTTATTGGAATAACCTGCTCACGTTATTGGCAGAAAAGATTTTTATCCTCCTGCATCGGTTCCGATAAACCTGAATTTTTTGTGCGAAAAGATGTGTAAATACGCTCAACGGTGTAAGCTGGCAGTGTTTGTATATATATACATATATGTATATATATATATATATATATATATATATATATATATATATATATATATATATATATATATATATATATATATATATGTTTATATATAATATGTGTGTGTGTGTGTGTGTGTGTGTGTGTGTGTGTATACAGTATATATATATATATATATATATATATATATATATATATATATATATATATATATATATATATATATATATATATATATACATTCAAATAGTAAATATATTGAAATAAAACTTTTTTCTTCAAAAAATTAAATATGACAATATGACCAGTAACCTGTATCAAGATTTTAAAAACTACCTTTAAAAAAGATTTGCTTGCATATAAGTAGCGGAGATTCCTAGAAAGAATTCAGAATACCTGTAGATCATGTTTTAGAGTATGATAGAAAATAATTGTAATTAATACAGAAAGACAAAAAGAGAGAGAGAAATAAAATATTACTCTCTGAGTATTAATTTCACTATTAGTTTTCCATGGCTTGTGACTCACAAGGCAAGAGAAGACAGCGATCACCAACACATTTACACCTAGATTTCTGATGCATGAACGAATCCCTAATGTAGAAAAACTTTCCGGCCTTAGTCACATTATTCCTCTGCATCGAAGGATCATCAGCAATGCATCAAACACCCCTAGGTACAGAATACCATCCCTTTCAGTTTTGCAAACACTCTCTAACTTCCTCGATATGGAAGCTGCCCTTTCCGATACCTACTGTATGTCACCCGTCTATCCAGCTCTTTTCAAGCTTTTATACCTTATATTCTAGCATTTCCCGCATGAACTAAGAATCACAAAACTCCTTTCTTTCATATGCGCTACCACTGTTACCATTTCATTACATCTTCACGAATTTTAGGATTTAAATTTTCCTTATACTATACCTACTAAGAAAAATATTCATGTATTCAGTTTCCACCATTTTCTCATTTGCATTCAACTTCCACATTCGTCTTCTCTAGAGACGAAATGGCTCAGTAATCGTAACGTAAATTCCCATCCGCTTTTCATAAACAGTATGTCTTGCACATTCTGTTACCTTACTTGCTTCGCCTATTCGGGACACCTCGTCGCTCGTCCTACCATCATTCAAAATATTTACGCTGAAATACATATACTTATATATATATATATATATATATATATATATATATATATATATATATATATATATATATATATATATATATATATATATATATATATATATATCTATATCTATATATATATATATATATATATATATATCTATCTATATATATATATATATATATATATATATATATATATATATATATATATATATATATATATATATATATATATATATATATATATATATATATATAGATATATATATATATATATATATATATATATATATATATATCTATATATATATATATAGTATATATATATATATATATATATATATATATATATATATATATATATATATATATATATTATGCAGTTAAAAACATATTAAAGTACGAGTATTTTGAGGATATTCGGAATCGAGAGCAACATGGAGGGAGTAATGAAAGTTGTTTTGATGGACATGAAGGCTGCTTTAAGTTAAAGGCAGGAAAGTGACAAGTGGGTGTAAAACAGGCTGAGATACGTCGGCTGTTATGAAGATACATGGGTGTTTAATATCTTTATGGATGGAGTTATTTGACAAACCAGAGAAACTATGGCAGACGCAGGTGGAATTAAGTGTGATAAGATGGATCCTGAATAGAGTGTTGAATGGATGATGTTCATGGGATAGTTGCTAATTACGCATATTGAGGACAAAATACTGAGATTAACGAGTATCTGAAAGTGTTTGCTACAGGAGTAAGCTGAGGGTAAAAATGAACAAGACTAAATTACAAAATGGTAAATGGGAATGAGGAAGAAAAGTGCAGTGAATTGCGCTATGGGAGATGAGGAACTGAAATATATATTGTTACGGATTTCGCTGCCAAATGCTATTGAAAGAATTGGTTAAATTACATTCTGGCCTCAGAGGCACTTAGACACAACCAAATCCGTAATGAAATGTAACAAAAGAGATCACTTACCTAGCATATTACATTTAAACAATAAAGCCAGTCACCTCTGAAAGCCAGCTGTAGATGGGTTACTTAAATTACTTTATTCACACAGTGAGCAATGGGATAACTGAGGGGTGGGATGCAAGCCAGCATGGAAAATTAGGTGATGCAATCATAACAAACAGTCAACACAACATAGGATATATGGGGTCAGTAAAGAGATTTACATGGATCTATTACAATGAAATAAATGTTGACCGGCGTGCAGACCAATTGGACAACTGGTAATTAAAGAAATATCGTTACAGGATATTTACATAGCTTTGAAAATAGTACTCAAAATAGTTATGAATCGTAAATGAAGAGCCTCGGCCCAGATTGACAGTCTTGCAAGTGACCAAGGTAGCCGATGGCTTGGTTTCAATGGAGTGAGGGCCTCTTCGAGGCAAGAACTGCAAGGCAGTAGTTGCAGAACAATGAGGGGGACGAGACAACACGGTTCTGGAAATAAATTATTCCAGTTAACCTTAATACATAAAGGACCCTATCAGTAGCGCTAATTTATCACTATGGAAGGAGATTTCACTTTATGTCTTGGAAAGCAAAGGGTATTCAGTCCCTAACTTATTCACGCAATAGAACAATAAATCATTCCGTTTATACGACAAGGAATACACAAATGCATAGTAGCGGGAACTTAGGGGATTTACTGGGAGGGGAGAGGAAAGGAAATGGAAATAAGAAGTCTTAGTCTTAAGGAAAATATACTGGTACTCAGGAGTTGATTCACAGACACATACTGTGTTATTTTCCACATTGCACAGACTTTGCAATGAAAGGCGGCATTGACTGGTCCTTCATCAACAACTGAAAGGGGTACTTCTACTCTTTAATACCAGTGGCTTCAGAGATATGGAGTCAGTAACGTCTCCTTCCCAGAGAGACCAGGCGCGCATCTGCGCAGATCGGAGGTTAGCTGTGCACTGCGTATTTGTTCCACTTCTGCAAGGGCTTGGCGGAGGCTGGAGGGGCTCGACTCTCCCCTGGGACAACACGCACGCTGGAATAGTTCTAATGCCAGTAAATAACTGGAGGCAGAATTAGGGTTGTAAGTCACCTCTGTAACGAGGGGACATAAAGGCTAACTATCATTTGGATGTCCTCGTTCTAACTGGCGAGTACCTGAGTTGACCTTTTCCAAAAGCCCATCCCATAAACTCTCCTCTTGTAGGATGATTTGTAGCCCCAAACCTGGATCCTAGTCTAACTATCTTATCCATAAGAATTCCTTCCTTATGGATTCTTAGAATAGAGGTGGTGGATTGATATTTATAATATTGGTATATATATATGTATATATGTATATATGTATATATATATATATATATATATATATATATATATATATATATATATATATATATATATATATATATATATATATATATATATATATATATATATATATATATATATATATATATATATATATATATGTATATATATATATATATATATATATATATATATATATATATATATATATATATATATATATATATATATATATATATATATATATATATATATATATATATACACACACACATATAGAGGTCGGCAACGTGACCTCCTTGTGAATATGGTAACGCGGGTTTCGATTCTCGCGACCGCTATTCACAGGCTCTTCAATTTCTTCCGTCTGGATATTTTTTCGGCTTCGTAGTTACAAGCATATCCAAAAAGCGCGAAGAATTCGAGAAGTTAAGAGGGCATTGTGGCTATTAGAATTACATGTGTCTGGTAAAAGTGACCAGTAGATTCTACATATATTTTAGCCCAAAAGCAATAAAAACGATTGCCCACTTGGCTACGATGGTGAGGATGGGTCTATTCCAGCTCTAAGCAAAAATATCTGAAAACGACAGGTATATGTATGTACGAGAGGCGATAGACTTTATCCTTCTCTTAGCCAGGTCGGCAACGGACCTCCTTGTGAATATGGTAACGCGGGTTCGATTCTCGCGACCGCTATTCACAGGCTCTTCAATTTCTTCCGTCTGGATATTTTCGGCTTCGTAGTTACAAGCATATCCAAAAAAGCGCGAAGAATTTGAGAAGTTAAGAGGGCATTGTGGCTATTAGAATTACATATGTGTCTGGTAAAAGTGACCAGTAGATTCTACTATATATATATATATATATATATATATATATATATATATATATATATATATATATATATATATATATATAGTATATATATAAGTTAATTTTTACTTGAAAACCTTAGCTTGATGATGAATAATATTGCCAAGACCAGGAAGAACATTCTTTATTACACAAGCTTTGAGGTATAAAACCTCATCATCAGGCTGAAAAACTGACAAGGATTACAATCAATGAAATTACAATAAAATAAATTGTCATAAAAATCTTCAGCAAAAATACTAACCAAATATATAAAACGAACAGTAATTACAAACTAAAAGGGTGAGATGCAAAAAAAAAAAAACGAAAAATTAAAAACGAACACAAACATAAAAATATAAAAATAAGGTGAAATGTAAACAAACTACCAATCACAAACTAAAATATTTAACGACCCAATTGTGTACCTACTATGAAATTACACGATAGCTAGTTGAATACCAGACGAGTTGTTGTTCAATTCCGGTTTCATTTTTTAATAAACAGCGACTCTGAAATTAAAAGGTCCAGTCTGTTTGAACAAAAAGACAGTACCCGAAAATCCAGGTCAGTGATAGGATGGTCCTGTGCTAAACTGTGTTCCCTAATGGCAGAAAAGGGTTGATTTGGAAAGAGGAAACCTAGTTCTATTAGAAAGACCTCTGTGTTCCAAAATTCTGTGTCCGAGCCAGCGGGGACTCGATCCCAACGTATCGCAGACCACACTGCGAACAAGTGAACAAGTAAGCGACACAGGAATTAAGGTCCACAGGCACAGCAGGCTTCGCCTTCAAACGTGATCTTACAGTAAAAGGATTATTGAAAACAAAC
>NC_089783.1:5184676-5197176 GCF_040412425.1 Macrobrachium rosenbergii | reverse complement strand
AATTCAAAGTTTATAACTAGAATTCACAATTAATCAGAATTCACAATCTGAAAAAATTTATTATTACTTGAAAATAATACAACACTTAATTAATTCTTGAATTAAATTATGAAACCAAACTAATTCACATAAACTTTATCAGGAATTTAAATTAATCAAGCAAAATTTAAACTATCAAGAATTACTCAAGATTTAAAAAGAAAATCTTAAATGAATGAAATATTAAATTAAATCAATTATGCAATGTTAAATTACCAAGAAATATTTAAAATGCTACGTAAATGTTACATCACAAACATAAAAAATGTGAAAATATAAAGAGCTTGTAAATAGAAAAACACACAAAAATACACATAAGATTTATCAATAATGTTTCCCACTTGGTCAAAATTTCCTAACTTATCATACCATGGTATTAATAAGTAAAATTCGTTACCTTACACAAACTAGTGAAAACCTCTGTAAATCATGACTGCAGCTGCGTTACACAAAACATTTCACTTTTACCAAGGCGCCGTTATGAACTAAATAACTTTGCTAAATACAGATCTCAAAAGTTAATGCTATTACGTGACCACAAAACACTACGTTAAAATAATCTCTTTCTAAGAATGAGAGAGAGAGAAGGAACCAAATCGACTGTTCTCAGAAATCAGAATGAATCAAATTTTAGAATTCCAGTAACACGTGAAACAATTACATGATGTCATTAAAGCATTTTGGGTGTGAGATACAAAAGTTCTAGAAGCAGGAAGTGACGTCATTAAAGCATTTTAGGTGCGAGATACAATGGAAGCTCCTGAAGAAAGTTACGTCATCCCAGCAAAATGTTTTGAATGCAATCTTACAAAACATGAAGTAATTGATCAAGACACGTATTCTTTCTCTCCAAGTGGTGTAGGTGACTTGACCAACGCATGTAACAACATGAAATCACTCGTCTTGAGCCCGTACGGGACGAATCGCATTTGTTTTCAAAACCTGTCATCACTAACCCAAAACAAAGCGCTCACTCTTATCTCAACTGATGACAATTGAAATGAAACAAGTCCCTGCTGGACACACACACACGTGTTCAAATACTACGCTTTTACCAAGAAAGATATTATTTGTTCTACGTTACTATTAAAACTGTATTATTAATTCTAAATTATGCTATTAAGTTACTTAATCATTAGTTCTTTTGAGATCTGATGCCAAACTAAATATGACACTTCAACAATCATTATCATTACACATAAACATGGAAAAAAGAAGTAAATATCTTCAAAATTATAGGAGGATATACGTATCACAAGGCAACATCATGAAAATACACACACACACACACACACACACACACACACACACACACACACACACACACACACACACACACATATATATATATATATATATATATATATATATATATATATATATATATTGTACATATATTTTTATATATATATATATAGTATCTAGAGAGAGAGAGAGAGAGAGAGAGAACTCTTTTACTCTTCTTTAGAAATGGTCCATACTTTTCCATTATTTTCCGTTTCATAACAATATAGCTGCCAGCTTTAGCTCATATTGAGCCGGCTGTCTCAGATTCAGCGACGAATACCGTGCATTACCGGCTATCAAATTCTCATGGTGCAGAGAACGTGTGAGTGCAGGCAATCCTTTTTTCAATTCCAATGCCCTGAAGAATTCTGAAAGATCACTGGGGAATTGTCTTGCAACGGCAAGGCATTCAATATTCTCCCACTCCCTTCAAGTCACAATAAAGAAACTAGTGAAGTGAGAAAAGATGTTCATTTGAATCCATCATTCAAATATTCAAAGGCGTCTTTGATTTGGTATATTCACAGAATTCGTTTATAACCAAGACAGTGTTTCATCTTCATTTATGAGGTCATGAGGTAAAATTAGTCACTCATGATGCACTCTCCTCTCTCTCTCTCTCTCTCTCTCTCTCTCTCTCTCTCTCTCTCTCTCTCTCTCTCTCCTCTGTTTAGCCATAAGAGCTTTTGTCGATGTTTTCCTCTAAGACCATAAAATGCAGTTATCTTAAGTATATTATCCAACTCTGTCCAATATTAGTTCTACTGTCGTCAGTTAATATCCTTCTAAGATCGAAAATTTTGTTGTAACATTTCTAATTACTTTTTCTAATGCTCATTCATGGCACAGATTATCATCTAAAAGTAGAATTCCGGTCTCATTGTTTCCTTTCCTATTGGAAAGTGGAATTTTTGAGGTTCCACCGCTGAAATTAAAGACACCCTGTGACTCATCCTCAATATATGTACACACACACACACACACACACACACACACACACACACACACATACACATATATATATATATATATATATATATATATATATATATATATATATATATATATATATATATATATATATATATATATACATAGCTATATATATATATTTATATATATGTATTTATGTATGAAAGCCTGCATGTACTTATGAATGTATGGATCTTAGACACAAATAACGATTCATGCACGGATACGTTCTCCTATGTTCATATAATAATTAATGGAAGACAAAACTTAGTAAATATAAACATTATTCTAAATGTAATGCAGTTGTTTTAATCAAGACAAAGCTTAGCTGATTGATATAATAACTTGTCATTTATATAAAATATTGAGTGGATTTCAATCCGAAAAGACCTTTCTTTTTTTTTGTGGGCTCTACAAAATTTTATATATGGAGAAAAACGGAGTGGATTTGTAGGGCTATTGCTGTCTTGCTCTTTTATACACGATAAATTCTTGGCCTCTTTATGAAGAAATAAAATATAACATATTCAGACAAGTCCCAACACTAATAATAATAATTATGGTTATTTTAGCAATGTTTAGTCTCCACTTAGTCACCTAGCATGGTTATGCTACAGGTATCTATCATTTCATTTGGACTGTGTAAAAAGTTAAGTATACCTTAGTTTTACCAGACCACTGAGCTGATTAACAGCTCTCCTAGGGCTGGCCCGAAGGATTAGACTTATTTTACGTGGCTAAGAACCAACTGGTTACTTAGCAACGGGACCTACAGCTTATTGTGGAATTCGAGCCACATTATAGCGAGAAATGAATTTCTATCACCAGAAATAAATTCCTCTAACGGTTTATCAGCCGGCCGGGGAATTGAACTCCGGCCCATCGAGTGACAGTCCGCAGCTCTACGGACTTACCCAACGAAGAGCTTTTTGGACTGTGTAAGTTTAGCTGTAATGAAGTCAGACAATTTTCAATTCAGGCGTGAGGAACAGTGATTTTTAGTTTTCTGTAAAAGAAAACTATAGTGATGGCTATTTGTCTGTCCACCCACACTTTTTCTGTCCGCCCTCAGATCGTAAAACTACTGACGCTAGAGGGTGCAAATTGTTATGCTGATCATCCACCCTTCAATCATCATCAAACATACCAAATTAGAAGCCCTCTAGCCTCAGTAGTTTTTATTTTATTTAAGGTTAAAGCTAGTTATAATTGTGCGTCTCGCACCGCTATAGGTGCCAATAACACAGGCCACCAACGGCCCGTAGCTGAAAGTTTCATGGGTCGCGGCTGACAGTTTCATGGAAAGTGGCTTAGAGTTTTATGGGCCGTGACTGAGAGTTTCATACAGCATTATAAGCTGTACAGAAAACTCGATTGCGCCGAAGAAAGTTCGGCGCATTTTTTACTTGTTTTCGTTGTGATCAAGATAAAAGAATTTTATTCGCACGTGAATCGATATTTCATCGGAATCAGCTTCTGACTTGATGTCATAAGTTTACAATGACATATTGTGTCGGGCTCTTCTTTAAAAGAATGCCTGTTACAATTGGTTAATATTCCATGATCATGATTATTAAGTTATTTGGAATTAAAATACATTAACTGTTTTCTTCAAAATTGCGTTCTTTCAGATATTGTGAGAATACAGTGATTCAAGACCCGATTCATCCTTGACTGATAATTTATACATACTTGCACACACAAACACACACACATATATATATATAGAGTATATATATATATATATATATATATATATATATATATATATATATATATATATATATATATATATATATATATATATAAGTATTATTACTTTTATTTCTCTTTGGAGGAATGCAAGAGGTTTTTTGTGAATTGTTACTGCCAGAGGGCCAGAGGAGAGCACCAGGACGTAACCAAATGAAGGGAAAATTTAAGACTTATCTTATTTTACCAATTTGCTCAAAGGGTGAAGGGTCGCCATGGGAAATGAATAAAGGGTTACGTTACAATGAATTTATTTATACAAGAACTAATCAAATGAAACTGGAAATGGGGGTCCAGCAGGCAATGAAAATTAAAGAACATGGAAATTACGAGGACGTGAAGGGCACGTCTCAAATTCGAAAGCGTGATAAGGCTTGAATTAGTTTCCGCATTTGGCTTTGTGCGTAACTGGGGGAAACTCTATCAAGACTTTCTTTGTTTCAGGGATGGTAATATTCTTTAAGGATTTGATTGACAAGGCAGTGGTTCGACTTGGGCAGAGCATGGATGACTCCTGGAAGCGAATCCCAGAATCAGCAGACACTTGTGTACAGAATCAGTTCCCCCTCGTTAAAACAATGCACCATGGAGTAATTAGCCCAAGTCAACACTATGGAACGAGTAGCTTGATAAGGTTCTTGATGCTTTACTTACACACAAGGCAAGTCAAGGGCGGGTTATAGGCTGGTCATTGCAAACAAAGGGAAGGCAAGAAGTGGAATGGAAATGGCAAATATCTTGGAGAAATAAAGAAAAGAATTTCACTAGACTGAACAGAGGGGTACTGACAGAAGACTGCTACTCAGAAATACCTTTTCATGCTTATGTGAGCGCCTAAATAAGCGTTCGAACCTGTAGAATGAGCGTCATCTGTCGCCAGCCCAAGATGAGAGGGGGCCAGATGACCGTTCCTCACAGAAGCCAGTTTGTCCCTGCCCCGTGGCTGGTGCTTGCTTAGGTGCTTGGCGTGTGTTCGTTTGTGCATGAGCCAGGCAAATCTGGAAGCAAGTCGGAAGCCAGTAATGAGGTTAAGGGAAAATAAGACTTATAGTCTAAGGACCTAAAGATTGAGTTAGCAGCCTTCCCTCGAGAAGCCTACGTCTCTAATAACTATAACCTCCCTAAAACCTACTCCAATGACACTACCCCAAGTGGGGGGAAAGTTTAGGAGTGTTCTTTAGCAGCGGGGTGAAAATGGTGGTCTGTTGGCCTTGCTTCCGCTCAGGTGCAGAGAGGAATGCATTCTTGGTTCAAAACAAATGATAACCCTCCTTTTCTGCCATGTCATTTGGCCTAACATTCAAATGAGAAGTTTTTTTATTCAGAACTTTGAATTATTTCTTAGCTGGCTATGAGGGAGGATTATAAATAAGTGAGAGGTCCTCCCTTTGGAAAGGCATTCACACCCTTTCGTGAGTGGAGGTCTTGGCTAAATAGCTCTTCATCACCGACTAGACAGCTAGCGTCCCTACATGAATTGTGGCTTTGCGTCTGCAGTAGCTAAAGGGACCTACCTAACTGCTAAGAGGGGTGCTGGGTTGGCTAACTTACGTACTACAACAGGCTTAACCTATCTAAGGGTATAGATACTTCTACTAACTGTCTCTAACGACAGGAGAACTCTACTCCTAGGCAAATGCACATAGTAAATATTTAACCTAACCTACTATCCTTAGACTCTGGCACTGAATGAGGTGGCACTGGCTAATGGCATGCAGTGAATTATGAGTTACGCAATGCTTTATGATTAGTACATGCAACAAAATTAAACATGAGTAACCTGAAGGGTAAATCACAGTATGCAATTAAGAAAGGCACCGGTTGGAGTATGGGATAGTTTTGAAGGAGGTTAGTTGGAAGAGGTTAGTATGTTACAAAATATGTCTAAGGGGTTAATCGTTTATACTACTGGGGCAGGGATCACGTAGGCTACCTTCTTTGGGCAGGTGCCAGGATCAATCTGAGATGGAAGCGGCACTGTGCCAAATGGGCACGAGTGCCCAGGAAAGCTAGTGGTTCTGATTTATTAATTGGATCTCTTCTGCCCTTCTTCTTCTTCAGGGGCCTCCAAAGTCTGGCTAGGCCATTCCTAGGAGGTGATGAGGGTACCGATTCTGGAGAAATACAGGAGTGCTGTCAGGAGCAGGATCAGGGGCAGCCTCAGTAGCTACGGGCTGGTCTCCTACTTCGGCTGCTGTGACAACTGTCATGGGAGTAGAGCCAGCGTCGGCGTCCTGGCCGGATAGTTCCTGGTCGACCAAAAAAGAGGTAACGTCCAGGCCTGCCAGAAGGTCATCCTCGGCAGGTGGAAGAGAGTGGGAAGAAGAAACTCTAGGGGTTGGAGGCTCACAATGGGCAATGACTACATCTATGAGGTTAGGTGGATCTCCCGTAGGAGGAACCATGTCAGGTTCTGGACCCGGCAAAGGCACTAACTTCGTGCCAGGCATGGGGATTAAGGTTGTTATGGAAATTAAAGCTGAGATAGGCGGAGCTTGGCACTGCGCTCACAAGTGGTACTGGCAGCGAATTGGATTCAGACGAGGCTGTAGAGGGACCTGGGGGTGCAAAACCCTTTGGGGTACCTGGAGTGATAGGTGACAGAGATTCCTGTCTTGGCGAGAGGGCTGAGCCTTTTGGGTTGGTTGTGGAAATGGTGGCCGCTGAGGCTAGCTTGCTGGGGCACTTTGACCACCATTTGGAGTGCCCTTTTATGTTGCAGGATCAGCAGCAGTATTTGGAAGTTTCCCTTTTTGGTGAGGGAGGAGTTTTTTGGTGGCCGTCCGGTTGCAAGATTCACGGACTAGGCCTGGAATGGTTTAGATGCTGGTGGGTCTGGTTCGCTCTTGGGCGAACGGAAGGTTGGGCTGACGGTGGCACAGCTGTCACAGAGGCTGTCTCCTGTTTAGGAAGGTTTGGCATGGCCTCACTGGCGAAGGCAGTTAGGCAACAGAGTGGCGTAGGTGTGGAGCATCCTCAGAGGATGTCTTGTCCTAGCAGGAATTCCACTCTGTGCCTGATACATTTCACCACACCAAGGCAGTGAGTTTTGGTGCTCCTAGGGGTGATCGCCCGGAGTTCGACTGTGGGAACTGTCAAGGATTGTTCGTTTACCCAGGTTACCATCCACATGGTTTGCTCGTCCACAGTGACACTGGCTGGCACTTTGGCCTGATGAATCAGGCTAATATGCAAGCCTGTGTTGGCAGTAGGTGGTAGGTGCACTGGTGGTCTAGAGCCATCCAGAGGGGTCACTGAGACGTACTGAGTCCAGACCCGCTCAGAGTCAGACCTCTCTGGCCGCACAGCCACGGAGGAGGTGGCGCTAATGAGGTTGACATGCCGGAGATAAGGCACATGTTTCGAGCAGGCAGGATAACTGGAAGAAGAGTGCCCTGGAGCTCCACAGTCTTGGCAGGGTCCCCTGGGATGGGTTTATCTCCTGGCAGTGACGGTCTGCTGGGAAGGTTGGTGGAGGTAGAAAGTGAGTAGGAGTGGCTGTTATTGGTAGGCTGCCGTTGGCTGTTGCCTGGTTGTTGTCTGCCTTGTAGCAGCACTCTTGCAGATGGTGCAAGGAGGTTTGCTAGGTGGTCCGTTCCTTGGGCGTGTTGAGCCTGAGAGGTATCCGGGTGGCACTACGCGGCGTTGAAACGCACTGTGGGAGACATGAAATGTTTCCCAGACATTGGCCAAGGGGTAGGTTTCCCTGAGAGTGGGTGGCTGCTTATCACCGAGATATACAGCCATAGGCCCAGGCACACACTGGAAAAGATCCTCCAGCATGGTCCTGTTGGGCAAGTCCTCGAAAGTCGTGCATTTCGGGGAGTTGACCCAGTGGGTCCCAGCCTGAGTCTTTTGACCGGCCCATTCTGTCAGGGACCAGCTGGCTTTCTTGGCCAGACCTCAGAACCATTGTGCCCACTTCCCAGGGGTGATTTCGTATGCCTTGGCTATTACCTCATGGACTGCGGCCATGTCGCCTCGCTGACTCTTCTCTAGCGAGCAGAGGGCTGCCTTAGCCTTTCCTTCCATGTGCTTGGTTAGCACTAAGGCCCTCTCAATCGCATTGGAGTTGTAGTTTTCGAAGAGTGTTTCGATCTCTTCTGGCCATGCTTCCGACTCGTCCTCAGTCCACATGGGGACTAGGTCATTAAGGCTTGATAGTGGAGCATTTGAGGCAGCAGGTGTGGGGCTAGAGGCTTGGTGGGATGCTAGAGCTTCTGCTCTTTCCCTCCTGGCTCTCTCCAACTCGAGCTCTTTGTCTTTGAGGGCCAGCTCACTTTCTTTGAGGGCTAATTCGTGCTGTTTTCTTTTGGCTTCATCATTCCGCTGTTCCAGTCTTTCTTTCTTCTCTTGCTTGGCCAAGTCATCCAGCTGTTCCTTAACCCACTTGGTAAGGTCCAGTCCCGTGAGACCTGCCACCTGTCCCAGCTCTATGAAGGCTTTATGATTCTCTGTGGCCATCGTTCTGGTGGGTAAGGGCATCTAAGTGTGTGGACTGGACGTACTTGGAGGAAAGGTTTGTGACTATTGTGGGAAGTGTCCCGTAATTTAGGGGCACTTCAGTGGTGTGGCACCCTTTTAATAAGGTGGCACTAGGGTTGAGTGAGCCATGTGAAGGTTATACTGATGGAGCGATCCTGAAGGATGTCTGATCCTTATGGGAGGATACGCTGGTAGGTAATGAAGCGATCCTGAAGGTATAATATTCCTTATGGGCAGAAACACTTGGGAAATGGGAGTGATCCTGAAGGCGCTACGGTCCTTGTAGGCAGATGCACTTTTGGTGGCACTCTTGTATCTAGGAACAGGTGCAGTGGCTTATGAGTGATTATTTTGATTGGGTGGCACTGTGGTGCCAGTGCGCTCCGTGGAGTAGCACTAAAGGTCATTGCAATCAAACGGCAGTGAAGGAGTGGCACTCTGCCTGAAGTAGATGGTAAGTGAGGAGTAAGAGGGAAAGAAGAGACTCCGGCAGAAGTAAGTGGGAAGTAAGAGGGTGAGAAGAAAGGTAAGTGCTTCAGTAGTTTTAACTGACTGGCAGTGCCTCAGATTAGTGGCACTATGGAAATGGAACCCTTGGTCATGCACTCGTGGGGGGTTACTCCTAAGAACTAGTGGTTGCTTCCTGACATGAGTAAAGGAAGCTTTCCCCCTGAAAAGAGGAAAGGGAAGTTATGGGTTTTGCAAGCAATGTACGCTTTGGTGCTTGCAGCATATGCAAGGCTTAGATAATGAGTTCCCACTCATGCACGGTAGTTAATAAATGTTATACAATATCGGTACGCATGCCCTATGACGTACGAGAATTCACAAAGTGGCTGAGCACTTAACGGAAAAAGGAAAGGAGATGGGGAAGGTAATTAAATGAACTCGGGCGCATATATAAATTCGCGCACTGTGTAAATGAGTAAGGAATAATGGAGTGGGATCTTAAAAGATCAAAGGTTGGATAAACTAAAGAAAATTCTTGTAATGTTTGGCTTTATGACTCCTGGGTTTATTTTCCAATACTCATTGCTTAATGTTAGTGCCCCCTTTTGTTATGATGAGAATAAAAATCTCTCTCTCTCTCTCTCTCTCTCTCTCTCTCTCTCTCTCTCTCTCTCTCTGAGAGCTTATAGTAATGGAACATACTTGTTATGAATGAAGTTACTCTACTTTTTGTTTTAAGATAAATTACAATTGCAAAATTACACTAAGTAATTTTCGAAAATGGAATTTTGGTATTTACATAATTTCACTAATTCGCTCGTGCTATGACAAGTGATAGTAAGTAAGATTTCAGATTATTTCAAAGATATTCAAGTCTTCATGAAGGTTTACGTTAAGGTTGAAAAGTGATGAAACTCTCGTTCAGCATGAACGAAATATGTGGGATCAAGTCGCGTGTGTGAGAACAGCTGATCAGGTTGACTCGCTATGTTGCCTGACTTGTCACTTTTGTCATGCCAACAGAGAATGGGAAATTGTTGGACGGGAAACTAAATCTCTACTTTCTCGGCTGAAGAAGGGCTTTGAATACAAAATGAATTATTTAATTTTAAACAGCAGCAATGCCTTAAAGTTACTTTAATATCAGATGTGAGTTTTGTTATATGACTATGCCTGAAATGTTTTTGTTGTTGGGAACAGTGGGATGAATCGTGCCTGCACAGACTGAACACAGCAACTGCTTACTCACTCGGTGTCGGGATGCCAGAAACCACTACACATGGTTTAACTTTCTTAAATTCAAAGTTCTATATCACAGACAGAGAAATTGTACACTTTCTCTGCCGTAAGTGTTCTTGAATAAAACTCCTAGCTAACTTTTCACGGCTACCACGTGCAATAATCCCTAACTAATCACTTCCTTATTTCTACTGCCTATTTATCTGGCAACACAACCCAGCTATCCAACTTACAACTCGAAAGTTTACAGGGTGTAAGGTCCGTGGTTTACAGCTTTGTTTCACTACCTTAAAACCCTTACGCTTCCCTATTAAGAATCCTAACTCGGTGTGCGTTTTCCTTAAAGAAAAATTAATATCACTTTCCTATTTAACCCTACGTATCCTTAATGTTACAAGACTTAATTATAATAACCTTTTTACCTTAATACACTTGCTCTAGTCCTTCTGTATTGCCATTTGTGAAATAATTAAATTAATTGAATTAAACGGATGATTTCCTGGTTCTTTTCGTTCCTGGTCTTTAGTGAACAGTAAGGCTAATTTTTCTAATCCGACTAGAGTCTGGCAAGGGGTCGTCACTATTACGTACTGGGTCTCTTTGGAAGAATGCAAGAGGTTTTTTGTGAATTTTTACTGCCAGAGGGGCAAAAGAGAACACAAGGACGTAACCAAAATGAACAGAAAATATAAGACTTACCCTATTTTACCAATTTGCTCAAAGGGTGGAAGGTCGCCATGGGAAGTGAATAAAGGGTTACGTTACAATGAATTTATTTACACAAGAAGAAATCAAATGAAACTGGAAATGGGGGTCCAGCAGGCAATGAAAATTAAAGAACATGGAAATTACGGGGACGTGAATGGCACTTTTTAAATTGGAAAGCGTGATAAGGCTTGAATTAGTTTCTGTATTTGGCTTTGTGCGTAACTGGAGGGAAATGCTATCCAGACTTTCTTTGTTTCAGGGATGGCAGTATTTTTTAAGGATTTCATTCACAAGGCGGTGGTTCAACTTGAGCAGAGCGTGGATGACTCCTGGAAGAGAATTCCAGAATTAGCATACACTTGTGTACAGAATCAGTTCTCCCTCGTTACTAAACAATGCACCATAGAGGAATTGATTAATTAGCTTTAATTAGCCCGAGCTAACAACATGGAGGGAGTAGTTTGATAAGATTCTTGATGCTTTACTTAAACACAAGGCAAGTCAAGGACGGGTTATGGGCTGGTCTTTGCAAACACAGGGAAGTTAAGAAGTGGAATGGAAATTGCAAAAATCTTGGAGAAATAAAGAAAAGAATTTCACTAGATTGAACAGAGGGGTACTGGTGGAAGACTGCTACTCAGACATGCCTTCTCATGCTTATATGAGCTCCTAAATAAGCCTTCAAACTTGTAGAATGAGCGTCATCTGTTGCCAGTCCAAGATGAGAGGGGGCCAGATGACCGTTCCTCACAGAAGCCAGTTTGTCTCTGCCCCCATGGCTGGCGCTTGCTTGGGTGCTTCGCATGTGTTCATGTGTGCATGAGCCAGGCGAATCTGGAAGCAAGTCGGAAGCCAGTAACAAGGTCAAGGGAAAAGAGGCCTTATACTCTAAGGAACTAAAGATTAAGTTAGCAACCTTCCCTTCGAGAGGCCTACGTCTTTAATAACTATAACCTCCCTAAAACCTATGCCAACAACGCTACCCCAAGTGGGGGTAAAATTTAGGAGTGTTCTTTAGCAGGGGGGTGTGAAAAGGGGGAGGGTCTATTGTACTTACTTATGTCCAGGTGCAGAGAGGAATGCGTTCTTGGTTCAAAACAAATGATAACCCTCCTTTTCCACCGTGTTGTTTGGCCTAACATTCAAATGAGAAGTGCTTTTATTCAGAAATTGGAATTATTTCTTAGCTGGCTATGAGGGAGGAATGTAAATAAGTGCAAGTTCCTCCTTTTGGAAAGGCATTCACACCCTTTCGGGCATGAAGGTCTTGGCTAAATAGCTCTTTGTCATAACTAGAAAGCTAGTGTCCCTACATGAATTGTGGTTTTGCACTGCAATAGCTAAATGGACCTACCTAACTGCTAAGGGGGGTACTGGGTTTTCTAACTTATGTACTACAACAGGCCTAACCTATCTAAGGGTATAGACACTTCTACTAACTGTCTCTAATGACAGGCGAACTCTACTCCTAGGCAAATGTACATAGTACATATTTAACCTAACCTATTATCCTAAGACTGGCACTGATCGAATTGTCACTGGCTAATGGTACGCAATGAATTATGAGT
>NC_089783.1:5169676-5179676 GCF_040412425.1 Macrobrachium rosenbergii | reverse complement strand
ATAATAATAATAATAATAATAATAATAATAATAATAATATGAAGAATAAGAAGAAGAACAAAAAAAAGAAGAAGAAGATAAGTAATAACTGACACTTATACCCTATGTGAAACGGCAGAAAAGTTATGTCTATGAGAAACAGAGATGACATGCAGTTGATAATAGTGATGATGTTCTTCTTTATAACCTATTGAAATAGAAATGTAGTGTAATGTTCTTCCAGGGGTATTCATTGAGCACAATGCCTCTGAAACACACCCTACATTAGCTTCATAAAGAGGTTGTTGTGCGCCCCTCACTTCTCTGGTATCTAACTTCACCAATTCTGTTCTTTTATCTACACATACCACTTCAAAAAGCATCAAGGTATAAATGGAAGCATGGTCACTCTCCCAGATTATCAATTTATTGCTATCTAGATAGGGGGCTCATTTGAAAACAAGTTTCATCAGACATTTTCTTGCAAATTTTTTTTCCTAATTTTATTTCTAAACCTCCAAGCAACAAAATATAAATGTGCGTGCACATAGAAATACACACACACACATACACACACACACAACCATATATATATATATATATATATATATATATATATATATATATATATATATATATATATATATATATATATATATATATATATATATACAATAATAATCTACAAATGTTGTTTAATATCAAATTCACGCTACTTTGGGAATATCCCCGATGGGAATTATCACCGAAGGGGAATTTATAAGTGATAAATGGATCAGTACTGATATTAAACAACATCTGTAGCTTCATGACAGTATATAAATCATGATGTGATATAAATTTCATAATAAGAGCTGTGTGTTCCAAACGTA
This sequence comes from Macrobrachium rosenbergii, assembly GCF_040412425.1. Classification (NCBI taxonomy): domain Eukaryota; kingdom Metazoa; phylum Arthropoda; class Malacostraca; order Decapoda; family Palaemonidae; genus Macrobrachium; species Macrobrachium rosenbergii. Next base: position 5,178,825 of record NC_089783.1, on the reverse strand, counting down.
CCAATGAGCTGTCATGGTGGAGGTGGGTTAATGCCAAAGCTAAGTATAATTTCCCCGCTCTTAACGGGTAAACAAGCACAGCAGATTCGGCATTAACTTATACCTCTCTTCATGGCTCAGTGGGTAGACTGTCGACTGGAGTTGTTGGAAGGTACTGCGTCGAGGGATCGAGACCTGGCAGTACCAGTCCATTTATCATTTATAAATTCCCCTTCGGTAATAATTCCCCATTGGGGATGTTCCCAAAGTAGCACGAATTTGATAATAAACAACATTTGTAGCTTCATGGTTGTATATAAATCACGGTGCGATGAAAATTTCATATATAATGTATATATGTATAATACTGTATATATATATATATATATATATATATATATATATATATATATATATATATATATATATATATATATATATATATATATATATATATATATATACATACATGTATATATATATATATATATATATATATATATATATATATATATATATATATATATATATATATATATATATATATATATATATATATATATATATATATATATATATATCCATACATGTATATGTATATATATATATATATATATATATATATATATATATATATATATATATATATATATATATATATATATATATATATATATATATATATATATATATATATATATACATACATGTATATAAAGATATATATATATATATATATATATATATATATATATATATATATATATATATATATATATATATATATATATATATATATATATATATATATATATATAAATATATATATATATATATATATATATATATATATATATATATATATATATATATATATATATATATATATATATATATATATATATATATATATATATATATATACATGTATATATATATATATATATATATATATATATATATATATATATATATATATATATATATATATATATATATATATATATATATATATATATATATATTTATATATATATATACACAAAAACCTCATAGGCATTTGAAGAACCTTGGGATGATGCTTAGCTGGTGTCTGGCATGCACCTTGATTAGAAAAGCTGTGTGCGTGTCAGGTGCAACAGATATTCTTGAGATGTGAGAACATCCCTGCCTAGCGACAAGACTTCATAAGTTTGTTCGCCAGAAATGTCCGGGTTCCGGATAATATGTTCATATGTGTGTCTGTTTTTTGGGCGGAGACTCAGTGTGTGAAGGGAATAGTTATCAAACAATTTGTCATTCGAAGATCAAAACCCAATATTTTTAGAAGCCTTCATTGAAGGCTCTGTGGTTTGAGACCTGTTGATTAAGATTGTGAACATAGCTGTTAGGAGGTTTGAAACATTTAAGATTTCCCAAACTGTAAATTGTTCTTTTCATTTACCACGTATCTCACTTGAATTTAGCATTTTCTACATTGCATATACTTTATAAGTAACATGGGAGGAATTCCCACATCTTTATTTTTATGCATTTGTTTAACAAGGGTTTTATTTGACTTCTTCAGATATTTCACTGAGGAAGAGGTTAGGATATACTCATTAGGGAATATACTGGACTTCGACTTATGTTGACCTATTGTGAGGAAATTATTTATAGAGAATTATTAGTTGAATATGGTGGACCTTAGTATGTTTGACCATTTGGTGAACATTAATATTCCATTTTATTTCTTATCTCGTTTCTTGCAATCCATTTATGTTAGATTATTGTCAAATAAATTATTTTGTTAATGCTTGTTTCACTGTAGACCTGAGAGAGAGAGAGAGAGAGAGAGAGAGAGAGAGAGAGAGAGAGAGAGAGAGAGAGAGAGAGAGAATGCGCTCCAAAGAGAATTATCTTACGAGAAAATTTAGATTATTAAGTATTAGGGTGTGCCACTTGGTTGGTATACGTGCCTCTTTGCTTACTAAGGGAATTTTTGCAGTCAGGCGAGTGTGCGCTGTTCATCCAGTCAGTTGCATAGGGACTTGTGTTGCAAGTGTTAAGTGAGTGCATTAGAAAGATCGTGTAGTGTTCTGATTTTTTTTCAGGTTAACTATGGTTAACTATGTGTGTTGTTGCCATTGCAGTGAGAAGGGGTTACGTGAGTGTTACTGTGTTTTTTTTTTTTTTTTTAGTTAATTGTAATGGGGGCTAACTAAAGGACAGTTCTGTTGCTTTGTGGTTACGTCAGGAAGACTGTGGGCGGAGCTTTCATTAGGGAATGGTTATGACCTTATGACATCATTGAGAGTGCTTGCTCATTTAATCCGAGGTTGGTTTGACACTGTCATCCCATTCTCTCTACGAGCCCATTTTCTTTGTGGATGGACTGAAGTATTTTGGGTGTTCAGGAAAACTTTTGGTCACGATCACTGCGGCGTTTAGAATTATATTTTCTTAATTGCTCGCATCTGTGGTTAGGGTTACTTCATTGCTCACATTTGGCGTTTAGAATTTGGTTTCATGGTTTGCATTTGCGTTAGTGTTGGGGGTGTGCTTAATTTTTAACGATTTTTTTTTTATTTTTCTCCTTTTTCTTTCTAGCTTTGGGGGGTTATATGAAGCTGAGATCAGGTCAGGTACTTGGAACTTGGAGGATCATCCTTTTGGATATTATGGCAGAGGCTAACAAAGATAAAAATAAGGTAATAATGTTGCACAAATTTACATCTGTAAATGCAGAAGCACAGCCATTTTCAGGGCTTGTTGATGGCATTCTTCCAGTCCCTCTCGAAATTTTTGTAGAGGGGGTGTCGAATTTTTAGTCACCAAGAAAATAACGGACGGGGTAGAAGCTTTCAATGAAGCAAAAGGCTTCCTTAGTTTAGGTAAAGGGGATATCGGAAAGCATTGACGGAGTCATCACTTTTTGAGGTGTAGAACCTGGGACGATCTTAAGGATTTTTTGAGAGCATCATATTGAACAGTTGGAGCTGGTGATGCAGTTCGAGCCTCAGGTCTCTTTTTCATGGGGTCTGTAAAGCCATGGGTTAAGCTCGTCACATTTAGTGCCAGATGTTTTGATGATGCAAGGGATTTTTCGAAGAAGTTCAGAAATTCTGGTTGGGTAATTGGAGACTCTATTACAATAGAGAATCTTGAGAAACTACTACAATATGTATGGATTCTGAATGACGTTCCTGATGCTATCGTAAATAGAAAGGGGGTCGGATAAAACTTTCCTGTTCTCTTTAATTTGTACGCACATGTCGAAATGCCCTACAGTAGATAGCTCCTTCTTGGGCGGGATGCTGAAATCTTCTGGGGTTATTCCAAAGCATCATACATAGATTAATTCTGATTCCACAATTATGAGGTTATGTGCCAAGACTTCTGCGAGTTCAGGATCTCAGGGGCGTTGTTATAATTATAGTAAGCAGGGCCATACTAAGAAGTTTTGTAGGGTGAAATTTGTGGGGCCTAGAAGTCTGCATATCTTGGTGGTTTTCCCCGCTTCTTAAACAGAATGAGCCTAGAGGCACACCTCAGAGCTCTGGTCTGGCAGGTAGGAGAACTCCTCGAGGGGGGGTTTTCAGGAGCCTCTAGGGACCGAGAGAATTTTCGGAGGACCGAGCAGCAGAAGGGGAAGAGATAAAAGGGATTGTTTCTTGTGATACAGGACTTCTGGGTAAGCCCTCAGAGCCGAAGCCAGTGGTAAAAGGGTCTATATGGGGTTGATGTGAATATCTTTATAGATACAGGCGCCTCTATCGATGTTTTCCGATCGTTCTTTGACGCCTCCTAAGAGACAGTGTGTGATGTGCAAGCAAATAGGTTACAGGTTAAGGGTTTTGTAGATGCGTGCTTATCTCTTGGGGGTAGAATTTTTACAGAGCCATTTTTGGTTATAAGAGGGGCTGCCTTGGGGAATATATTGTTACTGGGCCATCTAGCGTGTCAGCAACACAAAATCTCAGTTCATACAGGAGTATGCTGTACAACTGTTGGAGTACCTGGTGTTTTTTGTACCTTAAAGGAAATGGATATAAATAGAGTGGATGATGATAATGGATTGGGTGTACATGAGGATTTGCGGATATATTCTGAATATGTTTCTGTGAACAGGAAATGTTATGAGGGGATTTTGTCAGATTATGTGGTTCTAGGTCCTGGTATGGTTTCTATGGTGAAGGTTTGATTGAAAGGTGTGCATAAGCCCAGACAGGTGTATGTGGATGGGTGTAGCGAAAAACTGAAGGGGATAGTGTGTACAGTTTCTATAAGCAATGTATCGAGTTTAGGGAATACTTGGGTGGAGTTACTAAACTGTAATGATTGAGTTCAGAACTATCAGAAGGGTACTTATGCGGTTGAGATTGTTGACTGTGTTGATGAAGAAAATTCACTTGCTATTGTCAGGGACATGTGTGAATTTTCAGAAGCAGATTTACAGGCTAGGAGGCAGGTTTTTAGGGATCATTTAGCCAATGCTGATTTTAAAGAATACATTGAGGGTGTGGAAGATGTTCTGGCTGAGTTTGCTGACATAGTCACACTTAAAGGGGATAAGTTAGGGTTAACAAATGAGTTAGAACACAAGGTTCATTTAGAGGATAAGACTAAGCCTGTTTTTGTCCCTTCATATAGGATTCCTTTTGTGATTGGAGAACAGATAGAACAAGAGGTTAATAAGTGGGAGGAGGAAGGCATTGTTAGGCCCAGTTCTTAGCCTTTTAATTTTCCGTTGTTAGCAGTGCCTAAGAAGGATGGTTCAGTCTGGGTTTGTGCAGACTTTGGGAAGTTGAATGAGAAAACCATTTCTGATCATTACACTGTAGCTTATTTGCCAGATTTATTTGTTGAGATTGGGGGCAAGAATATTTATTCTTCAATTGATATGATGCAGGGGTACTTGCAAGTACAGCTTAGCGAGGAGAGTTGCAAGTATACAGAATTTTCTTTGTCGAAGGGGCATTGTGAGTTCACATGGATGCCATTTGGTTTATCAGGTAGTCCTATGACATTTACGAGGCTAGTGAATACAGTTTTGCGTGGCTTGTTAGGGAAGTCCATTTTTGTTTATATGGACGTTATTTTAGTTGCCACTGATTTTGTAGATGAATATTTAGATAGTATATTTGGGTCATGTCATTTCTAAAGAGGAGGTTAGAGTGAATGAGTATAAAGTTAGGGTAACTGCAGATTTTTCTATTCCCAAGAATAAGAAACAGATTCGGTCTTTCTTGGGCATGGCTGGATTTTTTTTGTAGGTTTGTGAAGGGTTTTTCTACTTTAGCATCTCCTTTGACAGATGTCCTGAGGGACAATGCACAGTTTGTATGGGGTGATGGACAGTAATCAGCCTTTCAGAATATTAAGGATGCTTTAGCTAATCCCCAGTTTTGAAGTTTCCTGATTTTGAGCGTCCTTTCACTTTGGTGACAGGTGCCAGTCACGATGGCATAGGGGCCTGCCTCATGCAGAAGTTCGATTGAAGACTCCATCCGATTGCATTTTACAGCAGGAAGTTTAAGACACTTTGTAGTAATGAACGGATATGGTCTGTAGTGGACAAGGAGGCCTTTGCCACAGAGTCTAGTTTGGTTCATTTTAAGATGTTATTGATGGGCAGTCAAGTACAGGATCTTACAGATCATAAGCCATTGTTGAATCTTTTCAATAAGCTGGATCTTTCCCCTCAAAGAGCTAGGTGGTATTTGACAATCAGGGATTTTGATGCCAAGCTTAGGTATATATAGGGTAGACATAATGTTGTAGTGGATGCCCTTAGTAGAAGTTTTGCTGATTCAGATGGTTCTCATGTATGTTATATATCTGGAGATTGCATAGACTTGTATATTAGTTTAGTAGAATCTAAACAGAACAAGGTTGAGGTTTTGGCAGATGCAAAAGCGTTTCTTAGAGGGGAATTAGTTAGGAAGGGTTATGAGTTGCCTTTTGCTAGTCTTGAATTAGAGGTTAATTTTTAGTTATGAAGATTAGACACAGACTGAGAAAAAGTGAGGATAAGGGTGATATGACGCAAATAGTTGTCCCTAGGAGTTTAGTACATATGGTTCTGGATATTGTTCACTGTAGGTCTGTAGTCCGCATTTGGTTATTGAGGAGATGTATCAAAATATACGGGGACAATAATATTTTCCTTGGAAGAATATGCTCGCATCACTGGAAGGCTTTGTGAGAGGTTGTTTGGTCTGTAATGCGTGTAAGCCATCTAGGGTTGTTTCTTGTAAATTCGGTTTGCTTCCTATTCCCAGTAGACCATTTTCTCGTGTCCATATGGACATACTCTCCAATTTCTGTGAATCTATTTACAGCCATAGGCACCTGTTGGTGGTTGTGGACAAACTGACTAGGTTTGTAGAGATTTTTCCTTTGAAGCATAAGATAGTGGAGGAGGTGGCAGTCACATTCTTTAATGGATTTATTTGTCATTATGGCATTCTGGAGGTGTTGATTACAGATAATGGGAGAGAATTTGTAAACAAGATGTTAGAGTGTCTTGCAGATGCAATGGGCATTTGGAAAGTCAAGATTATTCCCTATAGACCAGAAGCTAATAGGTTGTGAAGACTCCATCCTATTGCATATTGCAGTAAGAAATTTAAGACACAGGCTAGTAATGAATGGCCATGGTCTGTAGTGGCCAAGGAGGCCTTTGCCGTAGTGTCTAGTTTGGTTCATTTTAAGATGTTATTGATGGGCAATCAAGTAGAGGTTCTTACAGATCATAAGCCATTGTTGGCTCTTTTCACTAAGCTGGATCTTTCCCCTAAAAGAGCTAGGTGGTATTTGACAATCAGGGATTTTAATGCCAAACTTAGGTATATAGAGGGTAGACATAATGTTGTATCAGATGCCGTTAGTAGAAGTTTTTCTGATTCAGATGGTTCTCGTGTGTCATGTATCTGAAGATTGCATAGACTTGTATATTAGTTTAGTAGAATCTAAACAGCATGAGGATGAGGTTTTGGCAGATGCAAAAGCGTTTCTTAGAGGGGAATTAGTTAGGAGGGTTGTAGGTTGCCTTTTGGGGGTCTTGAATTAGAGGTTAATTGTTAATTAGGAATATTAGATACAGACTGAGAAAAAGTGAGGATAAGGGTGATACGACAAATAGTTGTTCCTAGGAGTTTAGTACCTATGGTTCTGATTTTGTTCATTGTAGGTGTGGTAGTCCACATTTATTTATTGAGAAGACATATCACAATATACGGGGATAATTTTTTGGGGGGGGAAGAATGTGCTCGCATCACTGGAAGGCTTTATGAGAGGTTGTTCAGTCTGTAATGCGTGTAAGCCATTGAAGGTTGTTTCTTTTAAACTGGGTTCACTTCCTATTCCCAGTAGACCATTTTCACGTGTCCATAAGGATATGCTCTCCAATTTCTGTGAATCTAGTTATAGCCATAGGCACCTGTTGGTGGTTGTGGACAAATTAGCTAGGTTTGTAGAGATGTTTCCTTTGAAGCATAAGACAGCGGAGGAGTTGGCAGTCGCATTCTATAATTGATATTTCTGTCATTATGGGGTTCTTGAGGTGTTGATTACAGATAATGGGAGAGAATTTGTGAACGAAATGCTAGAGTCTCTTGCGGATGTAATGGGTGTTCAGAAAGTCACTATTATTCCCTATAGACCACAAGCTGTTAGTTATGTGAACATACAAATAGGAAGTAACTGAGGTTTTCAGAACTTCTGTAAGGGGCAATGATGTAAATTGGGATCGATATATTCCACACATTCAGCATAGCATCAATTCTATGGTTAGTGATACCATTGGAATATCTCCCAATAAAGTGCTGTTTAGCTACCCAGTGCAGAGTTTGTTTGATTTACTGCCTATTCCATCGGGTGATGGTATAGTTAAATTGCTGATCTCTGCTGCTAAAGAGAGATATATGCATCTTGCTAAGAATCTTGGGTTGAAATCTCAGGATATGGTTGACAGGAGCAAATTCAAAGTCAGATAGAGTTAAAGCTGCTGCTGGGGATAGGGTTTTTGTGAAAATAAATGTTAGGAATCAGTTTAATGATAAACTAGGTCCTAAATTTGAGGGTCCTTTTCAAGTTGTAGAAGTAAAGAAGGGGAATAGACTTGTTATTCAGGATGAAAATACTAGAGTGTCTCAGTTGACACATATATAAAATTAAAAAGATAGGTTAATGGGAATCCTGTGGGTCAATTTCTGTGACGTACTATTGTTTCTTTTCATTCTTTCTTCTCGACTTGGTTTTTTTAATGGGTTTTAAAGGTGTGTAATTTGTAGTTTTTTTTTAACTGGGGAGGACGTCTGTCTGCAGAGTTATACAAATCTTTAATAGTCTTAGTTTAGTTTTTTTTTTTGCTGTTGTTTTTTTCCTTTTCTGCATAAGTGCAGTGGTTCGGAGTAGTTATTTTGTGTGTGTGTTGCAATAATGTTTGAGAGGGGAAAACTTAATTAAATTAGGTGCAAAATACTGTAGAGTTTGATATATATATGGGTTTCTCTTCTTTGTTTGTTTGTTTGTTTGTTTTTCTTGTTTTGGGATCTGGTAACTTATAGGTTTCTTTCCTTTGTTTTTATTTAGATGCTGAAGTTTCGTCTGCTCATAGCTGTAGGGGTAGTGGCATGGGCTAATTCTGTAGTGGAGTTAGGCCCAGGTGGTATTATAGAAGAGGACTATGAAGTGTGGTTATTGTCTGACATGATAACTTTGAGTATAGAGTTTGAGGATATAGTTTCGGCAAGGGATGAGCTTGAAGCATCCCAGAATAAAGTTCTGTCGATTAGGAATTTGTTGTGTGAGATGAATACTGGACGGGATCTGTCTGATCCATTGCGGGGTTGGCTAACCGAACTTGATTCTACAGTTGTTAGGGTTCAGGATACTATTAAGAACACTTTAACATGGCCTCCAAATTTAGGTTCTTTGACTTCTCAGGTTTCTTCTAGAAGGAGTAAGAGGGCTGCCGCATTGTTAATTGGAGCCGTTCTGGTCATAGGAACAGTTGCTAGTATGTCTATTGCTAATCTGGTGAAAATTGAACAGGTATCAGCAGAATTAGCTAGCCAAGGTAAAACTTTGATGACTTTACGAGATAGTAATGAGAAATTATGAGATGTTTTTGAGACATTAAGGATGTCTTTAAATGGGTTATTGGTCACAGTTGACAGGATGGG
>NC_089783.1:5159676-5162176 GCF_040412425.1 Macrobrachium rosenbergii | reverse complement strand
GGAGATATTTTAAAGGTAAAAATTTTTATCATCGTTGATTTAATTATATGAAATAATAGACAAATCTTAATCCTTCAGCAGCTTACCTGACTCAGAGACACATTTTCAGTCACTTCGGTCTCCTGCGATGATGCCTCTTTGTTTTTCCACCGATTTCAATGCCAACTGTAACAGTTGTTTACCTCGACTAGTCATATTTACCTGTATTATATTGATTTTAGGGCAATCACTCCAAACTTTATGCTCAGAGTAAATGTCTTAACTGTAGCTTTAAACTTTATCCTAGTATCATACTTTGTTGTAAGAACAACATAATCAAATATGTATCATGACTGAAATATGCAATTCTGAACAGTTTTGGTTCAATAATGTCATAAATATACTTGATCTAATTTCATATAGTCAAGCGACTGCTTGTTTGGTTGTAAGAATGACACAAAACAAAATATTTCGATTGCACGTACCTCTTTACTTTCAACAGAACGTCATATTTTGATATATGTGAAAAGAAATTGAATAAATATTGTTTCAATATCGCATTAAGTCTAAATAATTCACTGTTCAACAAAAGTTATGATATCAAACAATTACTAACCCAATCAAAACACTGTCATAATAAGAAATATGTCACTGTTGCAGGAACAATAACGATGCTTTCTCTACAACAGTCATGACGCAACCGAAATACAACACTATGACAACCAAACAATAAGTTTGGAATTTAAATGAGTCACTATACCTTGAGCGACATCTAGTGGCCAGGTTTTGCTACTAGAGTTATGAGTTCTTACCACAGATAAATATAAATATAAATTAGTGGTATAAATAACTCAAAATCTTCAATTTTTGAGTTATGTCATTGTTGAAATGAATGAGTTGATATATATATATATATATATATATATATATATATATATATATATATATATATATATATATATATATATATATATATATATATATGTATATATATATATATATATATATATATATATATATATATATATATATATATATATATATATATATATATATATATATATATATATATATATATATATATATATATATATATATATATATATATATATATATATATATATATATATATATATATATATATATATATATGACTTTTTATCACATCACCGTGTTTCATATACAAGTATTAAGCTACAATGTCCTTTAATATCCAATTCCTCCTACCTTGGAAATAATATATTTTCATATTGTTACCGAAGGGAATTTTAGTTGATAATAAGTTCATCGTCCCGTGGGCTCAAAACCAACGAAAGACAAGAACTCAGGACTACAGTGGCTTTAACCACACAGCCAACAAGTTAGTATAAGTTGATACTGGCTCCCATCTACAAATCCCCGTCGAACTTCAGGTATTTGTATTTGTGAGTCGATATCATCCCACCTCTGCCATGCTGACCATGTAGTGCGCTTGTCGCATGCAGCCATGTTATGACTTTTTATCACATCACCGTGATTCATATACGGTTGTTAGCTACAAAAGTCCTTAATATCCACCTGCTCCTCAATAATATATTTTCATATGTGTTACTGAAGGGAATTTTTTAGTTGATACAAGTTCGTTGTCCCATGGGCTCGAACCAACGAAACACAAGAAACTCCAGGACTACAGTGACGCTTTACCCACTACCAACAAGTGAGGTATAAGTTGATACTGGTTTCCCATCTACAAATACCGTCGAACTTCAGGTATTTGTATTTAGTGTCGATATCAACCTACCCCTGCCATGCTGACCCTGTAGTACTTTTTACGCATCGCAGCCTACATGACTTTCATCACATCACCGTGATTCATATACAACTGTTAAGCTACAAACGTCCTTTAATATCCAATTTGCTCTACCTCGGAAATAATATATTTTCATATATGTTACTGAAGGGGAATTTTTTAGTTCATAATAAGTTTGTCGTCCCAACTGCGTGCGACAAATGCACTATATGGTCAGCATGGCAGAGGTGGGTTGGTATCGACTTTAAATACAAATACCTGAAGTTTGACGGGGATTTGTAGAAGGGAGCCGGTATTAACTTATACCTCACTTGTTGGCTGTGTGGGTAAAGTCATCACTGTAAAAAAAGTTAAGTATACCTTAGTTCTACCAGACCACTGAGCTGATTAACAGCTCTCCTAGGGCTGGCCCGAAGGATTAGACTTATTTTACGTGGCTAAGAACCAATTGGTTACTTAGCAACGGGACCTACAGTTTATTGTGGAATCCGAACCACATTATAGCGAGAAATGAATTCCTCTAACTCTTCAGCAGCCAGCCGGGGAATCGAACTCTGGCCCAGCGAGTACCAGTCCGCAGCTCTACCGACTCACCCAACGAAGAGCTAAGGCATCGCTGTAGTCCTGAGTTCTTGTCTTTCATTGGTTTGAACCCACGGGACGACGAACTTATTATCAACTAAAAATTCCTTCGGTAACATATATGAAAATATATTATTTCGAGGTAGAGGA
>NC_089783.1:5122176-5154676 GCF_040412425.1 Macrobrachium rosenbergii | reverse complement strand
AGTGGAACTATTGTAAGTTCCCCTACTCGACCATATCCTCATGGTTAAAATCTCTCTCCAACTCTCGTCCTTTCCCACTTATGTAATTTTGTTTCCCCCCTCAAAATTTGGAAACAGAAAGTTTTGCAATGGTGTTTTAATTTCCTTGGTACAAGACTATGATTTTTAAGAGCAGTTTTCAGGTCTTTTACATTAAAGGAAGATGAGTTTCTTTTGCATCACATTTTAAGAAATCTTAAGCTTTTCAGTCATATCATACACTACACAGCGTCACACACACACACACACACACATACTATATCGGCGCAACCTTATATATATATATATATATATATATATATATATATATATATATATATATATATATACGATATATATATATATAAATATATATATATATATATATATATATATTATTATATATATATATATAATATTAGGGCATTATATATATATATATATATATAGATTGAAGTATATTATATATAGCATATTATATATATATATATATCTATCGTATGTATATATATATATATCACATATATATATAATATATATATATATATATATATATATATATATATATATTCCAGTCTCTATGGCAATGAAGAAGTCTTGTATATATTAATCATATATCTTTGGTTTTGGTTAGGAAATGAATGTTATTTCCTCAACATCTGCCATATACGTATTAGCAAATAGGACTCCAACTGGGGATCCCATGGCAACATCGTCTACCTGCCAGAAGAGGTCACCCATATACAGATTTAGAGAAGATATATATATATACCCTGGTATGTTATAGGGGCATATATATATGGACTCTTTTCAAAATAATATTGTGGTTTCTATATATATGTATGTTCTTATAAAGGCTTATATATATAGCAGTATATATATATATATATATATATATATATATATAATGCACATATATATATATATAGAGCTCGTGGATATAGTATTCAAAATGTCGATGAACTCTACTAGGGAAACTATTAGGTACCCCTTATGGATATATATAGAGGTGATGATATATATTCAGAGTATATATATATATCATGTTATAGATATATATAGCAATTGTAGGTGCAATATATGCCAGTATATAGGGTATGATATATAGCAATATATATAGCCATATATATATGATCTATATATATACATATAAGTTCTATTATTAGAATTTATCTATACTATCATATTCAGGAGATCATTGCTTGGGGGCTGGAATTATCCTCAGGTGCCATATATATATATATATCATACGTTTGCATCAACGTAACCGCATTTTATCACCATATATATGATGTCTGATGCTCTGGATATGATATATATTCCTTCAGAGGGCGATGATTCTATATATATATATATACAACATACAAGTTACTATAGTCGGAGACATGGACTGCATCTGTGTTTGTGTTTTACAGTGTGCACCGATGGCCTGCACTCAAAACGTTTATGCAATTGAACTGACCAATGAGCCTGTCTTCGACTTCGAGCACGGTCGGAGACATGAGCACGTTCCTAACTCAGTGCAGTTTGTGACCTTAGCAGAAAAAGTCGTGGTTGATAGTGTGTTGGCAGCGGTGAGGGTTGTTTTCTCCATAATGTGTATATGAGATCGATTATGCAACGCAATATTTTTGTAATTAATTCAGCGAGAGAAATTACAAGGAAATCACTTAAGTATGTAGCAAAAATAAAAATGTACATAAAATTTTTATGATTTATTTTTCACTATCCTGCAGTTTTCCTTAAATTTCATGACAAGATACTCTCATTAAACAGCAAAAAATGTCAAATTTCTGGCCAGGGCCAAACTTCATGCACTGTCGATCACATTTGCATAAGTTAACGGCCATATTACTTTTTCTGCTTATAAGGGGCAATATAATCAGTAAAGAAAAAAACAAAAGACCATTTTACACTTCAGCACATTTTTTGTTGATTGAGCAATTGTGAACTGAGTGTATGTAAAAATTTTTATCGACACAAGAAGGTTGTCAACAGAATCCACGGGATCCATAAAATGGTTTTCAATGCATTCTCGGCGTTTTTCTCAGCGAACTTTCGTAAGTATAATGTAGCGAAGATTTAAGGAACGGAATTGATATAATCGACTATTTTGCAAAGCCTCAAAACCAAAGAGCTTTTTTTCTGCTAATTCATGACAAGAAGAATATATTTAATATAATTAGAAATCGTTTTAAAATAAACATTTTGTTTGTTGCTGCTTGAGGGTGAATTAAAACTTAGTTGTAAACTGAGTCATAGATTTAAATACTGTTTTATATATATATATATATATATATATATATATATATATATATATATATATATATATATATATATATATATATATATATATATATATATATATATATATATATAATATATAAAAATTATCCTCCCCAGAGATGATTTGCCCTGGAATCTCAGTAGATCTGTATGTCTCCTTTCATCATGTTTCTCATCAGGTCACCCCAGACTATAAGTCATTCAGAAGGTTAAGGTGATCATTATTTCAAAGGGTTTTTTGGTCTTAAAGTAGAGTGTTTTCAGTTGTGTCATTAATCGATTTTCGACCCCTTTGTTCTTAAAATCATAAAAAACACTGATTTTGTTTGACTCCCCGCAAGGAATCATTACGTTTTAAAAACAGTAAAAACTTTGGCTTTTGGTTTTCACTTATGTCCGTTTCCTAAACATTCGAGCATTATTAAAAAAATATCAGAACATTTAACTGAATAAAAACCTTTCATTCTTTTCAGTATCTGAGTTTTTTCTTGTGAAATGTTCGGTTTCTCCTCTGATGTTTGCTTTTGTAGCTTCAAGATACAGCGCCACTCAGTGCTGAATCTTTCTTTAAGCGCTTTCGAGTGAACTCCTGTCATTTAAAGACGATACAAAGTTGATTAAACTTGTTTCGAAAGTTAGTAGAGTTGTGTCTAACACCAATGGAAAAAGAGGTGGGGGAAAGGTGCCTGGTTTTCTCGTGTTAACTTGTTTAATAAGTGAAGATGCATCATCATTGAGACCACTTGGATAAGAAAATAAAATTCTTGAAAGTGTGGAAGATACTGAATTATTAAGCTTCGAATGGCTTTTAAACAGTGAAAGAGGTAAAATAAGAAAACCGGAAACTGGCGAAGCCTATGAAGAAAAAGGACCATAAAACGAGACAGAAAGAGAGAAAGAGATTACCTGATGCTCGTCTCCCCTCTCTGCCCGCCGAAGGGTGGGGGATAATCCTTCGATTACTTCGTTGAAACAGAGAGAAAGAGAGAGAGACAGACAGAAAGAGAGAAAGGGGGAAAGAGAGAGGGAGAGAAAGAGAGAGAGAAAGGGTGGGAGTGAGCAGAGAGAAGGTGAGAACTGCAGAAGAAAGACGAGATTTAGCAGAATTACAAAATGAGAAAGGCATAGCATGAATTAGAGAGACATGCAAGATTGAAAAAAAAGAATAAAAGTTTGCTGTAAGACGAGAGAGCAGTGAGGAAGAATAAAGAATTTCTGGTAATTTAATTCAATCAGATCAAGATAGGATGAATAAACTGCCCACCTGTTCGATACTCGTTTTTCATATTGTATTCAGAGAAGAGCCCGCGCTAATTGGTGCATAGGTGACACAAGAACAAGATTTATGTTTAGGAATGAAGCCTTCGATGCCTTCAGCATATGTGCATATAGTCATTTAAACTTTTTAAGCAATGCG
The DNA here is from genome assembly GCF_040412425.1 of Macrobrachium rosenbergii. Classification (NCBI taxonomy): domain Eukaryota; kingdom Metazoa; phylum Arthropoda; class Malacostraca; order Decapoda; family Palaemonidae; genus Macrobrachium; species Macrobrachium rosenbergii. Next base: position 5,150,955 of record NC_089783.1, on the reverse strand, counting down.
TAAAGAGTAATATCGATTCATGCGCTTAATTCGTGTGACTCAGTTGAAACATTTTGGTAAACGGGTACAGAAGAACAACATAACCACCTTATAACACCAAAAGATCTGATTGACTCTTGATTTCAATTTTAATGTATCTATGTATGCAACAAAAAAAAAAAAAAAAAGGGAAAGAGACGGAGTCAATGTAAGTCTGATTTATGAATGCGACTTTACTCAAAATAGTGGAAAAACATTCTCCTCTAGGTCATACTATATATTCTCGGTCTTCCGGAACGTCTTGTTCACATTGTAAAGGAAAAGACGCAAAATGCTTCAGAAGAACACTACCTCATAAACAACGAATCTGGAAAGCAAATTATAATATTTTTTTAAAGTCTTCTGATATGAATTTTTCTTCATACAGATATAAAAGAAAGTTTTTTTTATCTAACCCTAGTAAAAGTACTTAAAGACAGGGCTCTTCCCGGGTAATCATGATTCACACTCCAATCTGTGACTAAACTAACAAAAATACGCATCTAATACTGATAAGTCTTGTAAATCCGGTGTGTTCAGTATTTAATTAAACTGCTTTAGTGTCAATTCCATTATGAAACTGAGGTTTCACTATTGAATAAGGAGCTACCTTGTCAAGATATTGGTGTCTTAATAGGAAATAATCTGCCCCAAGATATTTACCCCTCTAATCTTATCGTTTAAAAGTCGGAGATTGTGAAAGATGTTTGGGGACGTAAATAAAAAGAAAAAAAAAATCTAAAAAGTGCCTATCAAGGAACAACTCAGACTAAATCTGAAAACGCTGCATCCACAAATGTGATAAAACTGATAAAATAGACAGTAAGATATGCACCGTTCCCATGGTAAACATAATAAAAATGAACCAAGATGACTTTATTTCATTGCAAATGAGACATCCAGGTTATCTATATTTTTTACAAGTATGAGATGATGATGGATAAGTAATTAGAATATTTTTATGAGCGGTCCATTTTATTGCATAGTCAGAAATCTACTATGTAACAGATACATATCCCTTAATTGATTGTTATTAACATACTGCCGCAAGGCTCCTGTGAACAATCTGTGAAATTACTCATGCTTCAGAACACCCCAGAAAACCAAAAATACATAAACAGTTACAACAGGAATTCTATTGTTAAGGAATGAAAAAGTGTGCAAGAGAAATTATATCATCTTGCCACGCTTGTCAGTTACTGGGTAAACCTAACTACAGTATCCTTTATGCTTCTGTTATACCAATAAAGATTCCTAAGAACGCATTTTTGACAAAATAATCATACACTGTGTGGGCTTTGTCATCAAATCTCGCCTACTTTTTCATTCAAGTACGTTTTATAGAATATCACTCCACTTTGTTCAGTTTACCTGATGTATTATAGACTGAAAAGTTACTAACGTCGGAAGTAATACTTTAGAGCAGGTATTTAAATGCCTTATGGGTAGTAGATTAATGTTGTTCTTCTGGGAGAAGGACATTCCGAAATCAAACCAGCAGGTGGAAGGGACCCTATAACCTTGGTAGGCAACTCTTCAACGCAAACGATGCTCTCCAACCTTGGACTGCTCCATAGCCATTGTACCGTGGCCTTCCATGGTCTTGGGTTTGAGTTCCTTTGCTTGATGGTACAATCAGGTATTTTTCCATTTTTTGTTCACTTTCCTGCTTTTTTTTCCTGCTTATAATTTCTAAATCCATCATAACTGTCCTATCCTAAAATTGTTGTGGAAAACCAAGGGTCTTTTTTTCTCTTTTTTTTTTTACTTTACAAGATGCCGCGGCTCCACCTTGTTGACCAGTTGCTTCCGGCGCTTTTTTTATGACATACGGTTAACTTTATTTACCCTTTAATGAAATTATTATAAATAATTTAAATAGTGTTGTTGTTGATTTTATTGCTTGTTGTTCTGTTGATTTTTACTGTTTTATTGTTGTTATGAATTTATTTATTAGACTTGCTTTTAATTTTATGTTGTTAATTTCAGTTCTTTCAGGAGACATTGAGGTTAATCCTGGTACTACCACTCACTACTGTGAGAAAAATTGCAGGTTACTTTACTCAAATATTTGAGGCTTAAGGTCAAATTTTCTTGATCTCCAGAGTTTTGCCAGTAACTACGATATGATGTTTTTATGTGAGATACTTGTAAGTAGTAAAAAACCAAAGGTTGAGATTTTAATCCCTGGGTTTGATGGCCCTGAATTTATTTATCTTGTAACATCCCACATGCGTAAAGTATGGCTGCATACACTACATCTGGATGATCTTATTTTATCAGAAACTCTTGGAGTGCAGTTGACAAGAAATTCTGGTTTAAGATTTTCAGCGTGTTCTACAATGTTTAAGTATTTGCTGTTTACCTTAATCAGCATGACAATTCTATAGCCCTGACCCACTCACCAAGAGGATTTGTATGGCTCAGTCATAGAATTCTAAAGCTTCATTCGTTATTTGTGGAGACTTCAATGGAAAGCACAGCAAGCAGCTTAATTCAAATTCTGCAGATCAACATGACCAGTCTGCTGTTGAGTTCTGTGTATCCTACGATTTTGTCCAGCTAATTGAGGAACCGACGCATATCTCTGGTGAAGAAAGACTTCATATTCACAGATGTTCCATCTACCGTCAAGTCTAAGGTCTATGATTATGAAGTCACCTCTGACCAGTGTGCCACTGAGATGGACATATCAGTCAGTTACTATATTCCCCATACCACCACTAGAAAAACGGCTGGCTGAAATCTAGAGCCCTTCAGGTGGACGGGACACTGCTATATGAGTCTGAAGTTGTAAAAATACTTTGTGTAATTTTGACTCACATCTTACTTTTCAGAAATATCGAATGAAAGTGTCCGAAAATGCCGCACGAAAGTTAAGTATTGTACGGAAGGCCTCATATAATTATAACCGTGATAAAGCCAATGTTACCTCTTCTAGACCATTTGTCTTTCTTTTACAGAATACTGTTCTCCGGTGTGGATGTCTACCTCTGCCAGAGATTTATCTCTTTTAGAGAGAGTGGTTCGTGGTGGTAGGTATCTGTTTCGTAACATTAGTATTTATGACTTGGACCATCGATTAATGGTCTCTTGTTCGGCAATTTTTCATAAGCTGTGTTTTAACAGAGATCTTTCACATTCACAATTGATCCCTAATCCTCTTCTCATGCAGAGAGCGACCAGATATGCTGAACAGCAGCGCAAATGTTCAGTAAATTTGCCTCGCTGTCGAAATCTGCAATTTCAGAGGTCCTTTATTCCTCACACCGTTGGACGTGGAACAGTCTCTTTGAGGATGCTGAGCAATTGCAACCTTAAAAGTTCAAGGGAAGATGAAATCCGTTACTCCCCTAAAGCAATTATCATTGTAATTTAATTTACTTAAATTTTTATCCATTTATTTATTACTGTGCTGATTTTTTTTCTAATAACAGATCTCTTCTTTCTGAATGCTCTGTTACCTTCTGTTACTTATTACAAATGAACACCATATTCTTTGGAGGCTTGAATTTTAAGCCAATGGCCCCTGTTGGAATGTATCAAAGGAATAGGGTTATCTTTTGATAAATAATAATAATAATAATAATAATAATAATAATAATAATAATAATAATAATAATAATAATAATAATAATAATAATAATAATAATAATAATACAAAAGATCCAACAGCACATGAACAGGAATAAAGGATACCAACAGAACAAACTCTTCGGAACCAGCCATAAAAGACTATACAACCAACTAAGAGGGGAAGACAACCTCCAGGAAATTTCTGAAGCCGAACCAAGGAAAAGACTCTGGGAAAACATATGGAGCAATCCGGCATCACACAACAAATATGCAACTTGGCTCCAGGAAATCAAGGCAGAAGAAATGGGGAGAATAAAACAAAGATTCACCGAGATCACGACAGACACAGTCAGACACCAACTAAAGAAAATGCCCAATTAGAAAGTCCCAGGTCCCGATGAAGCCCATGCACACTGGCTCAAAAATTTCAAGGCCCTACACCCACAAATAGCAGAATAACTCCAGCATTGTATCACAAACCACCATGCACCCAAATGGATGACCACAGGGAGAACATCCTTAGTACAGAAAGACAAGAACAAGGGAAATATAGCAAGTAACTACAGGCCTATCACCTGCCCAACAATAATGTGGAGGTTACTGACAAGTATCATCAGTGAGAGGCTATACAACTATCTAGAGGATACAGACACCATCCCCCACTAACAGAAAGGCTGCAGAAGGAAGTGTAGGGGCACAAAAGACCAGCTCCTTATAGACAAAATGGTAATGAAGAATAGTAAGAGAAGGAGAACCAACCTAAGCATGACATGGATTGACTACAAGAAAGCCTTCGACATACCACACATGGCTAATAGAATACCTGAAAATATATGGGGCAGAAAAACACCATTAGCTTCCCTAAAAATACAATGCGCAACTGGAATACAGTACTTACAAGCTCTGGGAAAGACTAGCAGAGGTTAACAACAGGAGAGGGATCTTTCAAGGCGACTCACTGTACCCACTACTCTTCGTAGTAGCCATGATTACCATGACAAAAGTACTACAGAAGATGGATGCTGGGTACCAACTCAAGAAAGGAGGCAACAGAATTAACCATCGGATGTTCATGGACAACTTCAAGCTATATGGTAAGAGCATCAAGGAAATAGATACCCTAATCCAGACAGTAGGGACTGTATCTGGGAGCATCAGGATGAGTTTGGAATAGAAAAATGCACCTTGGTCAACTTAAAAAAAGGCAAAGTAACAAGGACTGAAGGGATAAAGCTACCAGACAGGAATAGTATCAAACACATAAATGAGACAGAATACAAATACCTAGGAATAGTAGAAGGAGAGGATATAAAACACCAAGAGATGAAGGACACGATCAGGAAAGAATATATGCAGAGACGTAAGGAGATGCTCAAGTCAAAACCCAACACCGGAAACATGACAAAAGCCATGAACACATGGGCAGTACCAATAGTCAGATACAGCGTGGGAGTAGTGGAGTGGACGAAGGCTGAACTCCGCAGCATAGACCAGAAAACTAGAAAACACATGACAACACACAAAACACTAAACCCAAGAGCAAATACAGACAGACTATACATAACACAAAAGGAAGGTGGGAGACAGCTACTGAGCACAGAGGACTGCATCAACATTGAGAGCAGAGCACTGGAGCAATATCTGAAAATCAGTGAAGACAAGTGGCTAAGGAGTGCTTGGAAAGAAGGGCTGATAAAAGTAGACGAAGACCCATAAATATTCAGAGACAGGAGAATGAAAAATAGAACAGAGGAATGGCACAACAAATCAATGCATGGGCTGTACATGAGACAGACAAAAGAACTGGCCAGCGATGAAATATCGCAATGGCTACAGAGGGGAGAACTCAAGAAGGAAACAGAAGGAATGCTAACAGCGGCACAAGATCAGGCCCTAAAAACCAGATATATCTAAAAAACAATAGATGGAAATTACATCTCACCTATATGCAGGAAGTGCAATATGAAAGACGAGACAATAAACCACATAGCAAGCGAGTGTCAGCGCTTGCACAGAAACAGTACAAAAAAGAGGCATGGTTCAGTAGCAAATGCCATCCACTGGAGCCTGTGCAAGAAACACTAGCTAGCTTGCAGTAATCAGTGGTACAAACACCAACCTAAGGGAGTGATAGAAAACGATCAGACAAAGATCCTCTGGGACTATGGTATCAGAACAGAAAGGGTGATACGTGCCAATAGACCAGACATGACGTTGATTGGCAAAATCAAGAAGAAAGTATCGCTCACAGATGTCGCAATACCATGGGACACCAGAGTAGATGAAGAAGAAAGAGGAAAAACTGATAAATATCAAGACCTGAAAATCGAAATAAGAAGGATATGGAATATGCCATTGGAAATTGTACCCATAATCATAGTAACACTAAGCACATCAGGAATCTGGAAAAACTAGATGCCGTAGTAGCTCCAGGACTCATGCAGAAAAGTGGGCTAGAAACAGCAGCACATAGTGAGCAAAGTGATGGACTCCTAAGGAGGCAGGATGCAACCCGGAACTCCACACTATAAAAACCACCTAGTCGAATAGGATGACTGTGATAGACCCGCAACAACCGACCCCCCCCCCCAAAAAAAAAAATAATAATAATAATAACATATAAATAATTTAGTGTCAGCTAATTACCACAGTCAAATTGTGTTCTCGAGGTGACCATCAGACTTTAAAGAGGAAGATTCATGAGACTTTAAATAATCTGATGAAAACTTCGACTTACCTAACTAATGAAAAATGAATGAAATAAACCAGTCTATCTTCTTTAGCTTTGATGTTTGGGCAAAAAAGCAAATGCAAATCTTACCATGGTAAAACATAGCATCTAAAAAGGTAGTTATATAGACCAGAAGGTAACCATTTCCCAGCATTTAATTCTACTATGAGAATTTTTTTAATCTTTATGATTTTCTAGACAAAATCTCATAAAGACGACAACAGAGGTTAAACTGTTAAAACCAAGGAATGAAGCACTTATTGCTATAGCAACACTAGGGAAAAAAATTTGTGTAAGTATAGAATGGATAATTTCTTGTGTTAACTATAATATAGAAATTCCCGACAGAAGGCAATCCAAACGTGTTCATGCGAATAATCTTAAGATTTATCTTCAGCCGAAGTCAAAGAGTGGCAACCATGCTTTGGTGGATTCTGAGGTGAGGAAGAACGCAAGAGTAATAAATCTATATTATCTTGTTCAGATTTTCGAAATTCTCTTCTATCTTTTCTAAAGCAGAATTTACACAATCTATAAAAATTGGCAAATCAAAACAACCGCATTAGTAGGGAAATGAGTAATGAATATTCGGATTACGAGGAAGTAATAGCTGCTTCAGTATATCATGAATTTGGAACCAAAAGTTAAACCCATCTGAGAGTCATCCATATAGATATCGTCACACTTACTATCAGTCTTAAAGCCAAAGTTTGGGCGTTTGTCAAGGATTAACTCGGCTAAACCAAGGGGATGTCCTTGGATATCTCAGTCTACTCTGGTAAATTAATGCATGCTTTATATTTGTAAGGGATGAGGTTACTGATTTGATGGCAAGGAAACTAAAAGGTACAAGGACGTTACTACGGCATGGTGTAAATAAGTGTGTACATCTTTTGCAAAGAATTTTTGAAAGAAAAATCCAGAAATAGTCGGGACTAGACGAAGGTGGTCTGGAGAATAAACGGAACAACCTAATATGCATTGGATGACAATGCTGCAAAGACAGGAGTACAATAATTTTTAAAAATGACACCGAAAACTGTTTTTGTACTACGACTTGAAATAGGAGCAGTCAGTTCCAATGTGTTTTTCAGTAAGTATTACACAACAAAAGTGTTGTTAGAGAAGGATATTTTGTGTAATTTGCCTTGTAATTCTATCATTAATTCCAACAAAAAATAGATAGACCAGATGCACGACATAAAAGATTTAAAACATCGTCCTGTGTTATGACCGAATTAGTGAGTAAATGTCGATCAGTAAGAAGATGCAGAGGTGGGTATGAAGTATACGTCGAAATGGAGAAAATATATTTACAAATCCAAGATGTGAAAAGCAAGAACCACTTGTGGCCAATACGAAAGCAAACCGCATATTTTCCTCTAGTTTCCTCAAGAATGCCCTAATTTGAGTGTTACTAGCTGCGCAAATAGATCAACGCTCTTGTAAGTTATTCTAATCATGATTATTATTCAGGCACAGTAGAATCTTAACCTACTTTAAAAGATGCTATTTTGCGAATAAAAAAAAAAAACCATAGGGCAGGCCTTTTATTTTGCGTTATTGTACAAGTTCACCAATAAACCTTTGTTTATGGGTAGTTTAGAAAAGAGGAAAGCAAAGCCTATATTTCATTTTTTTGGGGCTCTGAAATGGAAAACCTACCTAGATGAAGTATAGGGCTATTCGTTTTTATTTCATTGAAGCTGTTTTACTTTCTGACATGGTAAAAATATATCAGTAAACATTTCTTTTGAAAAAATTCCTAGTTTTCCAACTGGTTTTTATTTGTTAGTATGTAAGTTTGGACGAAGAGAAATTCCTTATACAAAAAAAAAAAAAAAAAACAGTGTTCTTCATTTTGACATACTAAATATAACATCTCAGTAAATTACGAACCACTTTCAGTAGAACATTTTCGGTATATATAAATTCAATTCGGTCCCACCAAGCATAATAAAAGGATTTTTTTTGTAAATCTGATCTTCCTCCTGATCTGAGGATTCAGTGATGAGTACGAAATTTATCATCATGGGTAAAAGTCTCCGTACCTTTGAAATTCATTTTTTCTCTCTCTGTCACTTTTCCTTAGCCTACGGTTAGTCTTGTTGTAGAAAATTAAAGTCACTAACAAAAGAATATCTCGCATGGGTAGGTATTCATTGGTATGCCCCCTCCCCCGATCCCTCCTCCGCCCCTCCAAGAAAAACCCATAGATCTTTACCCCATGTTTTGTTGTTCTGGTAGTTTGTTCACATTAAAACAAAAATCTGGTTATAGGTTGATAATTGTGACCGATAACTTCCTTCAGAATATAATTTTGCGACCACAATTTACACAAATCAGGAGGCAGAGTACAAAAATGGCGTGAGTGATATTATATAAGTTTTCTTAATATAATACACATTAGTCGACTCGTGCATGAGATACAAAATCTGAGTGTTGAAACTTCTGACCATTGAAAGTGGACTTACTTCAGTAAAAAAGCATCGCTAAGTATCGCTTTCTGGGTTGTGTTCGCAGATGTTTTGAGTTTTGTCATGCAAAATAGATTTTGAACAGATCATAAAAATACATAATTATTACTCCCGCAAAAAAAAAAAAATTAAAATATGGAGACTTCTAAAAAGGTAGGGAGATCATCTCTTGCAGAAAAAAATATTATTTAAGTGCACGGATATATCTAATATTGAGTATAAGATAAGCCTGAAACTCAAACTAAGTTTAAAGAATAACATTTAATACTTTAAAAACAATCTTTTATGCGAAGGATTTTTTTTTTCGGGATATGCAGCTGCCTTTACACTAGTTCGTGATGATCTGGTATTCTTTTTCTCTGACTAATTCTATTGCAATTACGTTGTCGAAGCAAAAAACAAAGTCTTCCGTTACAACTTCGCATCTTGCTTCTTAAATAAAGTCTGCTGAATGCAGATAACTTGATGGCATCAGCCTCAAATCTAGGTACACAGAGAGAGAGAGAGAGAGAGAGAGAAAGAGAGAGAGAGAGAGAGAGAGAGAGAGAGAGAGAGAGAGAGAGAGAGAGAGAGAGAGAGAGCATCGTTATAAATTGACGCAGCAGAATACACGAAAGTTTTCAGAATAATATATATATATATATATATATATATATATATATATATATATATATATATATATATATATATATATATATATATATATATGTATATATATATTGTTTATAAAGTCACAGTTTAGGTAAGATAGAATAGTGCCTCTCCTTGCCAAGAATGAGGGACCAAGATGCATCAATTGAGTTGGAAAAATAAACCCTTGGATAAGAAATTTTTTCTACTCAAGCTTTTCTATATGAAATAAGTTTATGCAAACAGTGTAAATAATTTTACTGCCAACATGTTAATACACGATATAATTTATAGTTTGTATTACTTAGCTTTGATTCAACATAGTTTCCTTTTTTTTTTCGTCATCATATATTCCGTAAATTTATTTTTTACGATTTTCAGTCACTTTTTATACAACAAAAATTCTAAAATGTAGGTAGTAATTTGCCGATTGCAGTGTAAACTTATATAAAAGTAGTATGTTATAATCTTATTTTATCCGGAAGGTAGAATACTAAATGTAAAATCCTTCCTTGAAGGTAGGCTGTTAGCTGTTACTCATGTACAGTGTAATTGCTAACATGCAAAATTCTTCAGTATATGTATATATATATATATATATATATATATATATATATATATATATATATATATATATATATATATATATATATATATGTATATTATGTATGTACATATACATACATACATATACACACACTCATACATACACACACACACACACACACACATATATATATATATATATATATATATATATATATATATATATATATATATATATATATATATATATATATATATATATATATATATATATATATATATATATATATATGTATGTATGTGTGTGTATGTTCAACATAACTCTGAAACACATCGAGCAATTTCAACCAAACTTGGTATACACATGGCCCACTATCTGGAAAATAATACTGTGGGGACAAGACCTCAGTAGCACCAAAGAGCACCAAAAGGGTTGGGGTGGGAAGGGCTTCCCTGAAACAGGGCTGGTTCTGCCCGTAGACTTACCATACCTCATTTTGGTATACATATGACTTACTATCTGGAAAAGAATACTGCGAGGGTAAGACATCACTGGCTCCAAAGGGGGTAAGGGTGGGAAGGGGCTGACATGTAGAAGTAACCAAAAATTACAGTTATTAGTGTCTAATACATAGTTTTCAAGGTCACTGAGATGAATGGTGACGCTCCCGATACCCTTTAAGTCCAAGTTCAACCCCCGATAGGAAGGAAGAGTGAGAAGGGGTGATAAATAAGATGTAAAAAAATTACAGATATTAGTGTCTAATCCATAGCTGTCGAGGTTGCTGAGATGATTGGTAACACTCCCGATGCCCTTCAAGCCCGAGTTCAGCCCCAATATGAATGGGGGGAAGGTGTAAGAAGGGGTGAACTATAAAATGTCAAAAATTATGGGCAATGTAATTGAAGCAACTACTTTAACAGGAGAGAGAGAGAGAGAGAGAGAGAGAGAGAGAGAGAGAGAGAGAGAGAGAGAGAGAGTGTTTAGTTTATCAGTTGTCATTCAGCATTTTTCCAGCAGCGCCATGTTAGCCAGCTAGTATATATATATATTTATATATATATATATATATATATATATATATATATATATATATATATATATATATATATATATATATATATATATATATATATATATAGATATTTAGATAATTATAGCACTGAAACTAAAGAATCTGTTAAAAAAACAAAATGACCAAAGTGACGGGGAAATAAATCTGATAGCTTTAGAAAATATATGTAATATAATGGCACGGTGTAATGATAGACAATAACTATTGGCAGCAATTGACAGAGACCTCTAATTTACACCCTTTAAACTAAAATGAACTGGGGATATGGATACTAAGGAGTAAAAGAGTGTTGTTTTTGGGATAGCATTAATTGCGTTCTAATAGAGTAAATAAGATTATGACTATAAAGGAAATTTATAATAAGTGAATCAAAGAGCTGTGATTTTGACTGGTTGAGTTATGAAATGTTTTGAAGGATGGATCCAAATTAGGTTAATCAAATGTTTTTCATACATAAACATTCTCAGGAATATGCTGTCATACTACTTTGTATATTAAAGTTCCATAGGGATTTATGGTGTTTCAAGAAACCTGCATTTTAGGAAATGTCACCGTCTTGTAGATTAAGCCTCTATTAGACAATGAAATGAAACTATGCATGAGAATATAATGACTGTATTATTAAGGTGTTTTCAAGAGAGATCTGTGGAAATTATGAAGTTTAATATTTCCATGGAATGTTTTCTGTTTCATCCTTGAGAAATAGCGTATACAGTATATTGATGCATGGTATTAAGCTTTCATATATTTGTATAATATGTTTATATACAACTAACAAATATCCAGAGTTTGCAAACTGAGATGACGAGGAATCACAGAACTATGATCCTAGTTTTGTCTTGAATATTATCTATTAATGCAGAAGTTATTTAAGTACATAGCAACGTTTGACATAATATAAAATTTTTGACAGTTTTAGTTTTGTATTTCTTAAATTACTGTGTTATCAAATCATTATGAATAAATATTGAAAAGATAAACTCACGATTCCACAAGAAGTGTAAACGTAGTTTTACAAATCAAGAGAATTTGGAATTCATGAAATCAAGAATATTTGGATTTTGCAAACCCATTCTTTAATTATTGTTATTGTCTTGGAGTAGATGGATGTAATAATTAGTCTAATGTAATGCCAATAAATAGAAAAAAATTAAAAAATTATTTTTAGTGGTTAATGGTAGTGAATGTAATAATTAGTTTAATGTAATTCCAATGAATAGAAAAAGATTCAAAAATCTTTTTTAGTGGTTAATGGTAGTGAATAACATCTTTTCCACGCATAATGGGCACAATATTTTAAAGACATTTATAATTGCTTCATAAGGAGGTTATTTTTTTAGAGTCAGTTCTAACATGTCCAAAATCTTTTCAGGGCCTACGACCCATTGCGTAATTCTTCGTGAAAGGAAACCTTAAAAATAAAAAAAAAAAAAAAAAAATCGTTGTGATTTATGTACATTTACCATTTCATTCAAGTACAAATAACTATGATCCAATGAAAAATTTTTTGATGGCAAATTATTTAAACCCTGAAGTTGTGGGTAATTTCTCCAGTTCCTAGAATAAATAGAATAAAAAGAAAAGTGAAAAATGGGTATTTTACACTATCAAATGCATGACAGCGGGAATGTTGCGGTAGATTATGGTAAGTGAAGACACCACCTTCAGGTAGTCATTGAACTTGGAGAAATGCACTCAGCTAGCAGCGTTCATTTCAAGGTGGATAAAAAATCTGAGTTATTTCTAAATTTGAATAATGCTGTGATTTTAACTGCCATTGCCTTATTTTCAGATACGAAGAGCTGTATTTTAATGCTCTGATCGGGAATTGAGTTTTCATTACTATTTGCGATTTTAATTTATATCTTTATTTTAAGTTTCCTTACTTTCGAATTTCCTTAAAGGTTTATCGCTGATAAGATTTTTAAATACATTCTACTCAAGGCGTAAACCCTTCATCTTGAAAAGTGTCTACACTGAAAAATAGGCATTATATGGGTGGTATTGTAGCAGCTTTTGATAGGACTCAACGAACCTTAGTACTATGAAGACAGGAAATTAAAATTGACATCTTTATCTTTTCAGAGAAGCCCTCGGCGATTACGTACAGACTACGAAATCAGAATTCATCAAAGACTGGGCTATTAGAGGACATCATTTGAATACCTGTTATGTGTGTACACGTCCTCGACTGGCTTGGTCGGTTATCAAAGAGTTGCATTAATGTTCCAGTTTGTCATATATACAACAATCGTTAAGCAATTGTCATTTAGCATCTTAGCTAGAGACTTTTTTATCACATGCTGCATGGATGCGGTAAAAATTCGAGTTTCTGTGTGACATTGCCGAAATTCTATTTTTGGGGAAAACATGTGAAGTTTGCCAGACGTATGATATTTTGTAATGCTACGCACTCCTTTCCCTTTAAATTGGTTAAAGGGACAGTCAGCCTAGGCACACATCTCCCTGAGTATACTACACACTCACGACGTTACTGTTATAATTTATGCTATTATTTCCATTTTCCAATTTTTTCCTTTGTATTGTACAACAACTTCTATTGCTATACGCTATGTTGTTCGTTTATGATTAAGCAGTTACCTAATACTGTAGCAGTGTAGACTGTAGTAGTACTCAGTTACCCAGGTGACTTTCATAAATAGCTGTGTATTTGAGTGGTTCCTGTGGCCCCCTTTGTTTCTTGTCCAAAAGCCGCTGTTTTACCGTAATGGTGTTTGAAGATGTTGATAATGATGGTGATAATGACGATAAATGAGGAGTTTTAAATATGATCTTAGAAAATCAACTCATCGTCTGTTCATTGAACATTTATGGAATTTCTATCAATTCCACGTGTTAGCAAAAGAATGCATCATTTACAAGCTCCAGGCCGAACTTTAGTCAGGCGAAGGAAAACGGTAAAAAAAACTGATGTAAAACTCGGGTGCTATGTTCCTGATTACAACTCGTAGTGAAACTGAATCATCTGCTGTTCACCCTGGGGAGGAGAATTGTAAACAAACATCGATTGTTTTGGCTACGTAAACACCTAATGGTTAAGAAAGTCGATAAACCACGGATGATTGAACATCAGCAGATTGTTCCTTCTTATAAAGACATGAACAATATCACCAAAATGATGAAATATTCGTGTGCTGGTGATATTTCTCCTTCCTATCCATACGTTCGGCTTTGATTCTTCATTTACAATCCGGTGTGTTAAGGGTAAACGTTTTATTTTTCAAAAGAAAAAAAAAACATTAAGAAAGTTAAGGGTATACCGAGAGCTTTAGGGAAAAATACATTATCAGTAGCTGCGAGAGGAAGCAGCATGACTTGGGAGTGCGTGGTTTGCAAGACTTTGCTCGAGCCTCGGTTTCCCTAAGATGTCACAATCCGTTGTGACAGATACACCTTAGCGTTAGAAAAAAATGTGCAAAACAATTATGATGAATGCCGGAGGAAAGCTATCGAATGTTTGATTGACTATTATGAAAATAAGTTAGGAGTAAAAAGAGATGATAATGGCATACTGCATATCGAAGTTAGTTTTGATGGCACATGGATGACGAGGGATCATACTTCACTGGTAGGGGTGGGGATAGTGATGGACTGCCATGCAGGTATTATTGCTGATGGCCACATTTAAAAAAAGATTGCCATATATGTAATTCATGGAATGCACAACTGAAAAAAAGATGGTGCAATTGTGAATAAATATAATGAGGTTATGAACACTCACGACTATCGGAAAAATTATGATAAAAGCTCAAGATCGATGGAAACATCTGCAGCAGAAGTAATCTGGGGTCGATAATTAGATAAAAAATTAAGGTACAATGTTTTTGTAGAGGATGGTGACAGTGGTGACTATACTGCAATTTGCAAAATGAATAATGGAGAAGGGTCGTGTGGACCTAACCATAATGTTATAAAAAAAGAATGTATAAATCATTATGCAAAATGAGTGAAATACCGACTTGATGCAATGCAACAAAGCTTGGCAACTACCATACAAAACAAAAAACTGGAAAATTATTAAGAAGTGCTGTTGCAGGTGCAAATAAATTGACAGAGGCAGCGATCAGATACCTCCAAAATATTGCCCGTGTAACTCTTATCCGGCATGCAAAAATGAAATCTGTTGCAAAACTAAAAAAGGACCTCCTGACTAAAATAAGTCATGTGTCTAGCACGGACCAGAATCCTAAACACCAGAACTGCCCAGTGGGTGTTGATAGTCGGTGTTTTTACAACAAAGCAATGGCCAAAAATGAAAAGCCACCCAGTCATGCAAAAACATAAAATACCCAATACTTCTTCCCACAGTAAGTTAAGTATGGCCTTAGTTTAGTGCAGACCACTGAATTGATTAACAGCTCTCCTAGGAAGCTGGCTTTGGAAGGAAAGACTTATTTTGGCACGTGGCTACTTAGAATCAATTAGTTACCTAGCATAATCTAGGATCTACAGCTTATTGTGGAATCCGAACCACATTATACCAAGATATGAATTTCTATCACCAGAAATAAAAATGATGGGATTCATTGGCCGGCCGGAGACTCGAACTCGGGCCCAGCACAGTGCCTAGCCGAGAAGTTCTCACCGAACTCGTCCAACGAGGAACTCTTCCCACAGTAATGTTGCAGCACATTTACAAGGCGTATGGCGAACTCACGCTGACGGTGCAGTTAAGAAAAAATGATTGAGAGGCTACAGACACAAACCAGAAACGAAGCATTTCATTCCAGACTTTGGAAGAAGTGTGTAAAGGAGAAATTTTCATGGCCTCCAAATCGCTACCTCTGCAAGAGTTCTTCATTGAGATGGCAAAAAGCTCTCGGCTTAGCTTTACCAGACCACGCTGTTAGCTCTCTAGAACATAATCGACCTGCCAATAGAGGAATTTATTTCTGGTCTTAGAAATTCAACTTTCCTCGTCATAATCTGGTTCGATTCCTCAAGGGGCAACAACTGTAGATCCCGTTGCTAAATAAACCAATTTTCTGTAAATTTGCTAAAAATAAATTAAAAGGATCGGGCAACAGACCTAGGACATCTGTTAATCAGCTCAGTGGTCTGATAAACTAAGATAGACTTTTTTCTTCTGCACTGCAGATGAGTGCAAAGAACATAATCTTGGATATGTAAAAGCATCCTTCCTAAATGAGATTCGGAGAATTCCAAAGACAACAAAAGTATTTTAAAGAAAGAAAAAAATAGCAAATTATTTAAGAGCCCAGTAAGACCTGTAGGCAAAAGAAACTCAGAAAAGGATTGTGATGATGGGATGTATGTGCCTGGTGGAATAACACTATTTTTTAGTTGGCACTCAAGGTTTGGCACTGGATCACATAGCTCTGTATTCAATTAAGTACCAAGAAGAAATGGAGAATAGGCCTCTTGGGGATACTCCATAGTTGAAATATTAAAAACGAGCTATGAAAGATACCTCCTGGGTGGTCGGGAAATTCTTACACATCAAGGGAAAAGTAAGTGAATATTTTGTTTTATAAAATACTCTTGTATAAAGTAAGCAAACAGTTAAATGAGACAATTAACAACATATGAAAGGAACAGTATATCTGTTCTTGGTAAATATTACATATGCAAAAAAATGCATTTGAATAAGTTATATTTGTGTCACAGTTTCATGAAACTTTGAACTTGATTTTCTCAAAACACAGTTTTCATGAATTTAGCTATACTTAAATGACTATAAAATCTACATTTTTCAACATATCAGAAAAAAGTAAAACGTAATGGATTCTGCATGTTTTACACAATATTTTGCTTCTTTGAAATTAATATGTGTGTTATTTATTTTTCCATGGATTTAAATTTTAACTTTATGATAAAAAATCAAAATAAAAAAAAATTAATGGTGACTTTACTGTTCATTTTATTGGAATTATTGGTGGGCGTTTGTAAGTGTACATAATATGCTTCAAATATATGTGAAAAAACAAAAGATTTAAAAAAAAACATTTATAAAAGTTGAAAAATTCTATAAAAATAGAACAAAAGCGCCTATAACTAAAAATCTATTCTATCAAATTAATTGAAATTTATTGTCCAAACTTCTTTTAGCAAATGCTCAAAGTTTCAAGAGTCTAAACACAATATTTATGTGGGTTGTTAATTATGCTATCACTCCCATTCGTGAAAAAATCTGACCAATCCATACTATGAATAAATAATTTACGTTATCATGCATCCAGTAGTATATTAAATGAGCATGTTCACTGAGTGATCTTTCTACTCTCAGAACGTTGTTGTGTAAGTCGGAAGACTACTGCAAATAAATAAAAATTTAAGCTCTTCAAGTGAGATGAACGAGCAACACACTTATACAAAGTTCACCCATCTTAGTACGTTCAATAATTTAGTCTTTTAATACAATAAAAAAAATAGATGATATAGTTTTGAGTTTCAAATCTTTGCATTATAAGTATAATTTTGGAACTGATAGAGGAAAATAATCTGCAATTTTTATATGTATATATGTTTTCCTTATTGTGTTTATCATGTTGCCGGGGAATGTATAAACACATTTCAAGATTACCGTTCGCAAATCTCTAAAGTTTATTAATCATTTAATAGCTGTATACAGTCAGTTATCTGTCAGCGTTAATACTTGCATTACTGCTAAAAGGAAAATCAATTCCAGCCGAACATAATTCTAAGGTATAAAAATTTTTTGTATTATCGTGTTGGAGTTGGGCGTTTATTTTTACTATCAAAGAAAATACATCAACCTTTACAGTTGCACAGTTCCCTACAATGCAACAGTACAGTTTTTTACAAACCACAGAATAATAGGCCACACAGTTTTTCGCCAGCATAATAAAAAATAGCAATGAAATATGACGAAAGCAATGTGCAAGAACTACATTTTTTTATATTATTATCATCACATCATCACAGTCATTGTATGTGCACCAGCTTTCAGAGTTACGCTGCCTTGCGTAGTGAAAAATAAGGTATGTAGTAAACAACTAAAAAAAAAAAAACATGTGTGTGTGTTTCATATCATCAAGTCGATTTGATCTTCAAAAATAAATTAAACAAGTGATAATATGTCTATATGTTCTCAAAACTTAACATTGACTTTTTAGAATGTCTATATATATATATTTTTATATATATATTCTATATATATATAAATATCATATATATATATATATATATATTGTATATATATATATATATATATATATATATATATATATACACATACAAATTCAATCATTGCTATGCATCAACCTTCACATTAGAAGAGACCTGTTCAGTTTAAAAAAATCAGTATAATAAAAACCTCAAAAATGATTTTAACACAGTTTTCCAGTGTAATCAAAATCAGCATTAAAATAAAAATAAAAATCACTAGAAATGTAATTTTAAAGCATCAGCATCATCGTTCCTGCTCAATGTTTACTGGTTCCACCTTCACACTTGCACAGTTTGGTGCAGTTGACTCCAGCTCTAAACACATTTCTGAAAGACTTAAATTTTCTTAACCATAGTGGAGGAGGATGAAACACGCATGCTAGTATTCATCTGCAAGATGTTCTTACGGCATCCAGGTGCCTAACATTTACATTTTTCTGTGCCAGTCCCATTCACCAAAGTCTAGGATTTCTTGGGATCGTGAAATGGCTTGATTCCAGTAAAAGCTGGCCTGCAGCAGTGCTCTCTATATGTGTTGGAACAGGGCTACCTGAGTAGTGGTATATTCTCAAGTGTTCTTCTGCCAGTTGTAAAAAGATAGTACCTGGCTTCATTGACCTTGGCTAAACCACATCCCTTAATGTATATTAGCACCACAAATCTTTCTAAGTTTTACACGTACTGAGACTCAAGGGTGAAGAGTTTGCAGTCTTTGCTAAGGGCTTTCAGTGTTTCAGTAAGTCCAGGTGTACTTTGTGAAGATGCACATGCAGACTTTTTGCCATAACTAAGGAATTGTGATGTTGTGTCACATCCTGTAATGGCATGGAATAGTGGCAATGCCAGGGACTTGCATGGTCCCAGCTGAGAACAGATATCGTGTATGAGAACATCACAATATTTCTTTCCACTACCAAAACCTACTCACAGCTGTGAGAGACCAAGTGTGGTAAAGATTCGTATGCAAAGAACCACAACATCACTGTTAACAGTTGGATGCATATACTGTCTTGTGACCTTTTTCTGCACCATGTGCCAGATTCAGCAAGATTCTCGAATCTGCCTCAGAGTGGTTAAAGTGTTGGTGTGCTGAAACATCATAGGGCCTGTTGGTACTCACTAGAAGCCCTCCATCCATGTCACTCGACTATCTCTTCACTAAGAAAAGGGGAGAGTTCTTTCTTGTTTTCCTTGTTTTTAAGGAAGCCAATGTCCCAGTCATGCTTTGGAATCTATGTGCTGCCATCCCTGACCCTAGTTCATAGACCAGTACCATGTCTTTGATATGAGTAACTGTTATGATCATCTGAGACATTATATATAGTACAATGTTTTTTAACTCATATCAAGAAAAGGTTGATGAAGTGGGCGGCACAAAATGAACAATAGCTGCCATTTCTAGCACAACAACCGTGGCTAGTCCTGTTGATACTGCCTGGCCTTTAGGTACTTGGATGCATTCTAGAATATCAGACTTGTGACCTGATCGAAGCAAACCATGATCTGCAAAACTAGGTGGTTCTCGATTCTCAGAATAAAAAAAAATCTGCTATATCAAGATCTGGACGAGACTGTAAGAGAAGAAGCTGTGTGATCAAAGATGTATTCTTTTGATGTTGACTGTTGTACTTGTCGCCTTTCTTGACTGGAACAGGATGATTGGCAAATGTTAGTATTTTGTTTTGTGAGATGACATCAGATATTGGCACATTAGCCATTTCTAGCCTTTGTGAGATGTAAGCTTCATGAAGGGCTTGGCCTATTTCTTCTAACTTGCAATAGTGATTGAGTGACTTCTTGTTCTATTACAACCTTTGTGTCAAGTGTTATGAGCTCTTGACCTGTGCCAAGGAAGGGATTACCCAGTTGCTCAACAACATTTGTATATGAGCATACATCCTTCTGACACTTAATTTGTAAGATGTGCAATTCTTCATGATGAGCAGTGTTTGTGCATGATGTTTCAAGAACAGATTCAAATTCTTAGATACACCTGGAGCAGTCTGGACCTGCCAGTTTGAAGAGTGTAAGAGCATCAGGATTATGATAGAGCCCAACTGCTCCACCATGTGCCTGGAGACTTATTAGATTGTTCATGTGAATGATCCTTTGCCATGAGACTTGTGTTATGACCACTGAACAACAAAATTCCCTTTTAGAAATTCAGCATAAACATTTGGGTGCTTTCTTAACAACTGGACCATGTCCCTCACATGTACTGGTAGCCAACATGCGTAATTTGTATGGTCCAAAATATGGAACCATGGGCAAAGCTCATCACACACTTGAACGTAGAGAGAGAAATCTCCCCCTTGGAATGATCGAACAAAGGGGCACAGCAGGAGCTCAAGTCCCATGATGGTAGGCCACTAATTGAACTGGGAAACCTCGGCTTGGTAACGTTTATCCCACATCTCCAGTGACTCTGGTGGTCCAAGCACAGTTGAATAACACTTGGAATTAGCCCTGTGCTTCATGACATAGAGGGACATAAGTGAGACCTGGTGGGCATAACATGTACATTTGATGTGATGCTCATTAAGCACTGATTGACTATGACCACCTGTTAGAACTTGTGCCTGAGAAAGCACTGTTGTCTATCAAGAACTGCCTAGCAGCTTTCCAATCATCAGATGAGCCATGTCTTCAATATGCAGCGCTCCCATCATCAGAACTAATTTATCTTTGCCTGAAGCTGCTGAAAATTTCCATTCAGTTGTTTTTCCAAAGCATATAGTGGCTGATTTGCACCAAGAATATTTGTCTGCCATGTGATGACTTCACCCTTTGGAATTGTATCTTGCTCCAGCACTGATGAAACATGGGCCATCCAAGTTTCATCTTTTATCTTGGCTGCCCCCACCAAATCATAGGATGGTCAAAGCCGGCTGTTCATGGTTTTTGGTGCAATCACATTACTGTGCCATGTAATTCAACTGAATGTATGATCACATATGAATCTGGCAGATAGGGTGTAGCCATATAGATGTCAATTTGGATAAGATCTCATTGCACTCCCATGTTTTCCCAAGAGAAGTGGTTTGTTACACTCAGTGCAATGCCATGAAACTCATTCTGTGAAAAGTGTCCCTTGTTATGACTATCCAAGTTGTCGACATCATAAGTGACAAAAACATTGGATCGAAGATTAGTTGGTAGCACCACCCCATCTTCAGCATTTCACATGCATGCTGCTCATGCAATTGATTGCTTTACCTCCATGGCACGGCCAAGATTATGGGTGTTCTCAATCTTTTCTTCATTCGAGCATCAACATGCATTTTAAGGCCTTCGTAAAGAGGGAAGGGCATTTCATGCTCTTTACCATGACGTATTGTGTGATTTGCTAGCATGATATCTTCCACTATATGTGTTGTATATTAGAAGCTGGGATATTGTATAAGAAATCTTTTCCCTTCCAAATGTGTATTCACTGTTATCATAATTTTCTTGGTCTTGTTGAATGTATGTTCCCCTGAGAATAACGTTTATGAAACTATGTAAATCTTTTAAGGACAGGGGATGTCAAGTAGTTTGTGGAGAAACACCCACCAAAGGGTTCCTACCTCTAGAGACAAAGCCTGTAAAAAATCACTGCTATGAGACAAAATTAATATCAAACAAACCAGTTCCCTGTGAACAAATCACGTACTACGAGGTGAACCAAAAAACCTCAACCTTCATGCTATAGCCGGCCAAGTCCGTGCATGAAATAAAATCCAAATTATGTCTTTCGAGATATATTAAAATTCATTCATCATGAACAACTAGGTCTTATTCAGACATTAAAATTCGTTCATCACGAACAACTGAGTCTTTTAAACATACTGAAGCTGTTTCATCACGACATTTGAGTCGCATTCCAACACCCTGAATACACCCTGAATCTGTTAATTTCAAACAATATTGAGTCTCTCCAGACATATTGAACCTGTTCATTCGAGACACCTTGAATCTTTCGAGACACCCTAAGTCTTTCAAGACAACTGGAGTCTCTTCAGACACCCTGAGTCTTTTCAGGTACCCTGAGTCTTTTCAGGCACCCTAAGATTTTTTAGACACCCTGAATCTTTTGAGGCACCTTGAGTCTTTCGAGACACCCTGAGACTTTTCAGACACCCTGAGTCTTTCAAGACGCCTGAGTCTTTTGAGGCACCCTTAGTCTTTTCAGACACCCCAAGAAACCCAGAGTCTTTTCAAATGACCCAAGTCATTTTCAAACACCTGAGTTTCTTTTAAAACACCTGAGTTTTTTAACACCTGAGTCTTTTCAGACACCCTAAGTCTTTTCAGACACCCTGAATTTTGAGTCTTTCAGACATATTGATTAAGCGTTATCTCAAGATGTCTACAACATCCAGAACCCAGCAAAATGAGAAGTTCAGGTTCTACATGTCCTCTAGAAAAGACATGGGATTGTCAGGACTAGCCCTGAAGGATTGGGTCCAAGAGAGAGTAGACGATGCCAAGGCGGAGGGAGAGGCAGAAAGAGTAGCCTGGGAGAAACAAGAAGAAGCAAAAAGGCAGAGGAAGGAGGAAGAAAGGCAGGATAAGGAGAAAGAAAGAGCTCATCAGCTTGCAATAGCAGCCCAAGGCATGCGCAACACACCAACACCCTCTCCACATTCAACCCTCAGCAGTGCAGGCTCCCTCATAAGAAAATGGGATGAAGCCAAGCCTGAAGCCTGGCTCAACCATATTGAAAAGGTCTTGACAACCTCTCAGCTCTCTACTGAAGAAGTGTCTCTGATCCTGGGACGGCACCTTGAAGGGACAATGCTCTCCCACCTGAGGATCAAGTAAATCTCACCCTTGTCCGCCAAGCTATCATAAAGGCTTTTGAGATAACTCCCGACTGTTGGAGGAAAAGGTGGAGAAATATGCCCAAAGTGTCAGGCCAAACCTGGTTTGAGTGGATTTTTAAAGACCCATGCCTTAAAACAATGGCTAGAATCTCTCAAAGCCACTAGTGCAGAGGAAATCCTCAAACTCTTCCAGCTCAGGGACTTTTTACATTATGCCCCGCCAGCTCTCTCCACCCATCTTGTGCAACAAGGCGCCTGAGACGGTGGTCAAGTGCTGTCATTGGGCTTACATCTGGGATACGAATCATCCTCATCTTAGTTCCCAGGGACGAAAATTATATCACTCTTCACTTGCCTCAACCAACTCCCAGCAACCTCCTAAGAATGGGCACCCCCATAAGAAGCCCATTTATATGGGTTTTACAAGAAAACCAGGCATTCAACAGAGCAGTGCCGAAACAAGCCCCAGGCAC
This sequence comes from Macrobrachium rosenbergii, assembly GCF_040412425.1. Taxonomy (NCBI): domain Eukaryota; kingdom Metazoa; phylum Arthropoda; class Malacostraca; order Decapoda; family Palaemonidae; genus Macrobrachium; species Macrobrachium rosenbergii. The sequence goes on along the minus strand of NC_089783.1, from coordinate 5,127,453 downwards.
CGCCTATGGTGCCTTTCAAACCCTTTCCCAGGAATCTACCAGCTAAGAAGCCCTCACCCTCCTCAGGGGCAGTGCCACACAGAGATTACAGCCAGAGCTATTGCAAGGCTTGCAAAGTTTGTGGCCACTCTTCCACATGGGCAAAATGCCCTCATAATAAATCAAGTATTCCAGCCATTGCTTTGGCAGTTACAAATCCAAAGTCCTTAGGCCCTCTAGTCGAGGGTCCCATATATGTGGCATCTACTCAAGGTGGCTACCAAGCATGCCAGGTCAAGGCATTTGATGACTCTGGCGCACAAATTTCCCTCGTAAGGAAGGACAAACTTCCCTATGTAGCTACCTTTAACCGACATAAACTCATCACAATTGAGGATATCAATCAATTTAAAATAATACTCCCTACTGTTCACTTGAGAGTCACAAGACCTCATGAGATCCAAAATCTGCAACCTTGTTGTGTGCAAGCTATATTCCTGGAGGTTATGACATCCTCCTGGGACAGGACTTCCAGTTTCCATCTAAATTACAGCAATCCAGGGGCCCATAACCTTCAAATTGTTCATTAGGCATGAGTAAGCCTCAAAAGCTTGCATTCATTCCACTGCCAGTGACACTTGAGTACAATGTACAGTGGCCACCATCATCAAAATCGATTCCAGATCCCATTCCAGTTCCATGCCCTGCCTCAGTGTCAGTGCCAAGGCACCAAATAGGTCTCCCTCTAGGAGATCCCAAACTTGATTCACAATCTCTGGCAGTGCCACTTGAGTGCACTGAGCAATGCCAAGCTCCATCTGTCCCGAACGATGAGCATATTCCAAATCAAATACTAATGCCTGATCCTGCCTTAGTGCCAGAGCAAGTCCCCGAACTCCATTCAAAAGATCCCAATCTGGATCCCCTCTCTTTTCCCAGCTTAGCTCCACTACCAGTGCCAGTAAGAGAGACGGATTCTTCCAACCACAGCGGAAGCTCAAGCAAAGGTGCAGCCTCACAACCTGTGCCTGAGCTGGTCATGGTAACGTGTGATCCTATCACACCCACTGCAACCTATTCCTCTCTTTCCCTGTCCCTCATGGATACGGCCATGAGTAAGGATTCTGCCATGTCCTAAATGGCCGATGAACTCATGGAACTGTGATAACTTGGGGTAGAGACTGTAACAGATGCCACTGCTTTGGATGCCAAAGAAGCTGACACAGGTAGAACTTCAATGTCCTTCTCGGGCTCAGTTCAACTGATTTCCCCTACCAAGGAGAACCACCAACCTAACACAGATCTGCAGCAGAAATCACAGGCTTAGGTAATGTTGGGTAGCCTAAAGAGAGCTGCTGAGCTCCCCTCGCACCAGTGGAAATCTGGCACAGTGCCACCCTTTTATCCAATGAGGTTCTTTGGCACCTCTAACCAGAAATAGAATGCCCAAGTCTTCGCCTGTTTCTTTTCCTTACAATCCTGTATGTTATTTTCTTCCTATAATATTTTCCTTTTCGTTTCTTGCTCTTTTTCCTTTTGAGTACAAAATGCATTTACTCTCGGCACCTTAACAAGGCACAAAATTTTACTTTATCTCCCCACTCTTTTTAGTTTTGCAAATCTTCACAGACGTTTCAAATTCGTTTCGAAGGTCCTATGACTTCCCCTCTCATGCTTATAAAAAGGGGAATATGTTTTAAAATAAATATTCAAAACCATGGCATTACCATATAAGCTGCCAACTCGTTATACAGTACCATTATCATAGATGTTCAAAATCCTGTCGGAGGAGTCATTCCTTTGACCCCCCGAAGACCACTTGGTTGCAAAAGACTTAACCTAAGCCATTTTCATAGGCTAAAGACTATAATTTCTGACCTTCCATTAATCATCAATTTTTTTTAACAAGCATTACTCATTCTGGAATCTATCATTTGTCTTCTTTGTTATTCCCTTGTGACTTAAATCCTGAGTATTGTGACTCCGTCTTTCACCATACACTTTATATATTTCTCTGTCCTCCATTGTACTTAACTTTGTGCCGGTAAGCACCATTGACCTCAGTGCCACGTCTGGCACTGTGCCGTCGACTCAATAAGTAACATGGCGACACCTAACGAAGACCATATATACTTCATTGTAATGCCTCATCAAGGCAAACTAACTATGTGTCTTTGACTGTAATAATTACTACTAAAAAGTTAAGTGCATGACTATTTTAAGATTTACCTTAAAATCACTTACAATGATCCTTTTTAATATTTACGATACATTTCTCATACTTTGTAACAGTTCAACTGTTCTAGAATAACAGTTCCACCTTTATTGCAATACTTTGATAATTTACTCATACTTATTTTAAGATTTACAAAAATCATTTCCAAGTTAGTGTATTTTGATATTTACAGTAACTTCCTCGTGGTTGAAACAGTTCCTGTTTTAAAATGACAGTAGCCTATGATCTATTGCATTTCAGTATTTACAATAATTTACTCATAGTCCTTAATAAATTCCTGTTTAAGAGTAACAGTAATTTGATGTTAAAACCTTTTCTTTCACTCTGTGATAAACATAAAATGTTGAATGCTTTGTCAAGAAAATTTATCTCAGTAGCAGAGAAGTTTGAATGCCTTACGATGTTTAATTAACTAGTAGAGTAATGTAAAGGCCCATGTTCCCTTGGTCTGTAGGTAGGTGTGAGAGATGTCAACTTGGCTGGGGAGTTGCTACATCTCCCAGGAATCCCAGCTACCAAATGCTTAATTTAAAGCTGAGAAATAAAAATAAAGTGCATTGCTTACCACTGCCTGACCAGGAAGGGCGAAAGGAATATTAGCCCCTCCTTAAATCCATTAATTCACTCTGTATACAACCCTGACTTTTCTCTCTTTTAACATGTGACTCTGGGAAGCGCTTTGTTTTCAGAACATGAGGCCAGGAGGAGATTAATTTCTGGTGAGAGGCAGAATAAACCAGATTAAGAGGAGGTTAAGTGCTGTGGAACACCTGGAATGGGCTCACCATGAGTGACCACGATTCAAATGATGCATGTGCAGGATGATGATAACCCAGCATCTGCATGAGGAAAGCATCATAATCCCTGACCCAAGGTCTTAAAGGCCACCGAAAAGAACGAGAAGTTAGGAGACTATCTGGACATGAACGAGTCATCATCCTCCTTTGCATTCCTCCTTCAGAGCACCATGCCTCTACCATGTGGTTCTATCTTGTAGGGGCCTTAGTATTCTTACAAGTGAAGCCCTTTTAGCCTCCTCTCCATTCCGCTGCCATAGTATCCACGCTGAAGCCACCTCTTTTATAAGGTAAAGTGATCTGTTCCAAAGGTTCTTTCATTCAGTCACACTGTTTTAATTCTCATACTATATTTCCTATTCCATTTCTAAGTGCCAGTATTTCTATATTAGCCTCGCCTTGTTAGAGCAGTGTTACGAAAATTCCAGTGTTGAGTAATTATGTAAAATCGTGTGTTCAAGGCATCCTTGGTACCCTCCGTGCACCGCCTTTTCCTATGCATATTTTACTGTGTCCATACTGGCCTTTAATTCTAAATCTCTCCGTTTAAAGAAGGATCCTTAGCCATGGAATTTTTCCTTGATTGTGCCTTGCCCTTCGTGAATCAGCATTGCCACATCGACGGATATACCTTCAAGTGTTCACAGTTATAATTAATCTCTCAGGCCTTGCCTGCCCAATTAGTTCATTTCATCTTCTGATCATGTAATGTAAATATACATAATCTTAAACTTAGCCTAAACAGTTTTGCTTACAACTGCCTTGTGAGTAGAGCCCTAGGCTCAGTTATATTCCCCATTTATCTTTGTATTTTTTTACGATTTCCTGAATCAATAGCAGTCAGATATTATAAAAATATTGACATAAGTAAAGAAATCATTCATTTACAATCTATAACTGGTTCATAATAAGCTTTCCCAGGTAAAATCATAAATATATATATATATATATATATATATATATATATATATATATATATATATATATATATATATATATATATATATATATATATATATATATATATATATATATATATATATATAATATATGTGTGTGTTTTATCAATTTGGTTCTTTTCTAAAATAGGTGTTTCAGGAATTTGTTTACTTAATTGTTGCCACCAAGTTCTTTTCTTATATATTCCCAGGTACCACAGACTTCTGATTCTACCAACTATATAATTCACTGTTTACAGTGTTAAAAGCCCTGTGAAGTAAGTAGTTAAGAGAACCTGCCTATGTAGCCCCAATCGCCCTAAATCAGACCTTGTATTTGTGGTTTGGTTGGTGACGTGGTGACTTTGCTTTGTTAGATTACAAGTATCTATTATCTTCCAACATACACAAGCTTTCATACACACATTTACAGACAGACACACACACACAAATATATATATAATATATATATATATATATATATATATATATATATATATATATATATATATATATATATATATATATATATATATATATATATATATATATATATATATATATATATATATATATATATATATATATATATATATATATATATATATATATATATATATATATTAATGATGTTTAGAGGTTGTTTCTTTTTAACAATCATTAGCAGATTGTTCCCGTGTTGTGGGTGTTGTCTCCTTACCTGTTGGTATCTGTTTTTGTGTGGTGTGAAGTTGACGTCTGTCACCTTTGGATTGACTGTGGCAGTCAGGTTTGGTATGGCAGCGAGTCAGGTCTCGGCAGCATAGCAGCGAGGAGTCCTTATTTTTGCAGCAGGCATCATTTTACCAGTTGGCTGTGGTTGCAGAGGATGGTTGGGTGACTAAACCATAGTCATCTGGGGAACTGGTTCCTGTTTGACAGCATGATTTGCTGTTTCGACGTTTCTGCCATGATCATCTGTGTGTTGGATGTGTTCCTGTTTGCAGTCACTAGCTGCTTCGATGATTGCACGGAGTTCATCTGAATCTTCATCCTCTTCGACAGCTGGGTCTGTCTCGACGTCTCTATGGAGACAGTCTGTTTTTTTGTATCGTGCTACCCTGGGTTAGTGTATCTTTTAATGCTATTTGATTATGTTTATGCTGCTTGTTTGTTGTTAATTATGTTTTAAGCTGTGCTTTCTATTTATGCTGCCTATTGGTTATCTGTAATGTAAATGTTTGGGTATTTGTGATGTAGCTAAAGTGTTTGGTGACTTGTACTTTATTGTTGATTTGAGTTATTATAATGGTGCTGTGTTTATTATTTGTTATTGTGATGGTTTCGT
>NC_089783.1:5044676-5114676 GCF_040412425.1 Macrobrachium rosenbergii | reverse complement strand
GTAAAAGAATATATATGGATATATATAACAATATATGTAGAGGTATGATGTATACAAGAATGAGATGGAGATTCATATATATATAGGGACATGCAGGAGAAGAATGAGGAGGTAATGCTATATGATGGAGAAGTATAAACAGCACCCTCCCATACAAAGATATATATAAAGAAGATATATATATATATATATATATATATATATATATATATATATATATATATATATATATATATATATATATATATATATATATATATATATATATATATATATATATATATATATATATATATATATATATATATATGTGTGTTTCCAAAATTAGAGCCTAATTCTAAGCCCAACTCTAACATTATTTTAAGTTTCTATTTAGTTATTTTTTCATTTTACATTTCTTGTATTTTCAGACTGAGTGACGGCGTTAGATACAGCCATGGCTAACTTGCTCTGAGAAATCAGATGGATTGACCGAATTGGGGCTATAACCATCAGAGGCAAGGATGCTGGCGCATCCTTCATTTTCACCTTCTGGATAGCTAAATACATTAAAAGACTGTCCATATGACTGTCATCGCAAAAAGAGTGAGAATCTTGGAAGGCCTAAAGTCTTTTCTCAGAAGTCAAAAGACATCATAGCTGAGGCAGTGGGTAGACCAAGAAAGTCTTCACATTAATTAGTGCTTGAACTAGAAACAAAAAAGAGGAAAGGAGAGAGGTTATAGTGATGTATATCGTGAGTTGAAAAAATCTGGTTTCAAGCCATTTCATGTTATCAAGAAGCCCAACATCACTCAGCAACAGAGAGAAGACCGTGCATGGTTTTGTAGTTCATTTCTTGAAGATTGGGATTTAGCTGGCTTTCTCCATGTTGCGCATCAGAGAATTCTTCATTTACACAGTCAGGAAGCCAAATCATAAAATGCATCATTTGGGCTTCAGTTGATGATATCAGTGATGACATGCACTATCGCAGTTGGAAATTTCCTGAATGTTTGGGAATTTTTCTGAAAATGGTTAATGTGGATCATCAAAGAAAAGAGGACAGTCATGGAATGGCGAAACTTCCGAGAAACTGTGCTTACTGGTGGAGTATTTCCTTTCTCAAAGATCCTGGAAATGTGTTATCTGTTGAAGAAGTTGCATTTCTGCATGATAAGGCACCATGTTTTAATGCTCTTCAGACACAGGGCTGGCTTCGAAACAGTGGTATTTATTTATTCTCGTCAAGTAAATTTCGAGGTAGCTCCCTTGACCTTAATGTGTGTGAAAACATTGGTAGTATCTTACAGGATCGTGGTGAAGTGCGCACAGTGAAGTATGATGGTATAGCAAGCCTCGACGACCTGCGAAGAGGTGACCGAAGTGCTCAGGAAATGGAGTTTGAGTCTCAGCTTTTTGCGATTTGCTGAAATCATACCCTCAAGAATACAGGCTGCGGTACAGGCAGATGGAGGCCACACAAAATATTAAACAGTCAGAGAGAAACTTAAATGAATACCTGTTCTGAATTACTTTTGTTTTTGTCCATATCAATTTTAGTTTTATGCTGTAATGAGAGGGCTCTAATTTCTGAACACCTGCGTCTGTGTGTGTGTATATATATATATATATAATATGTATATATATATATATATATATATATATATATATATATATATATATATATAATATATATATATATATATATATATATATATATATATATATATATATATATACATACATATATATATATATATATATATATATATATATATATATATATATATATATATATATAATATATATAAGATATATATACATAATGTAAGTAAATAAAAATAGAGAAAGTAATATAGAAAATTTTTAGGTAAATTTCTAAAATTAAAGATACACAAATAGGAAAGAATAAGAAAAGAAGAGTGTTTCTTGTTAAATTTTCTTTAGTTTATTAATTAATTTCATGACAAAACTGAGAAAAATTTTCCTGAATCTCATGATATCCAAATATCCCCTTCTTTTATAGCTACTTAGCTACTATAATTTTCTTCTTCCCCTACCCCAAAATTATATCAACATGATATTAAAAGACTTGTAGAAAAATATGATATAAACACGGGGCTTCTATATCACTTCTTCATTTCAGAAAAGTCACATCTCGCTGAGGTCAAAATACAGAGAGGAAATTCCGTTTTCTTTGAGACCAGGCCATTTTAATCATGACATATGGCCAATGCGCTCGAAAGAGTAATCTTTATGGCCACTTTAGAAGAATAGTTTTGTAAAAAAAATAGTTAACACACAAAATGAAAAGACTTTTTTTTTTTAACAACGACGCCGGAGCAGAAAAGGTATTTGATATAGATCTATAAATGGAAGGTTGAAATTCATTTTTGCGACCCTAATTTAGGCAAGACTGCCGACCTGACGTTTATGATTATATTACTTATATATCAAATTTCCAGTCTCTTACATCAAAGGAAAAACAGAAATTCTTTTTGTAGCTTAGATAATGATGGTGAATATATGGAGATAGCTCGAATATGCCGCTCACTCCAGCCCAGGTGGAATAGTAAGTGATAGTGCCAGCTGGAATCCGTATGAACAGAGATTTGTAGAAAATACGTGAGCAGAAAAATTCTACACAGGCATTTTGCATTGGACGGCGGTGGCGCCAGTAACGATGATAGAAATATGGCTCATTCGTGTTTACAACTTTTTTTTAGGCTAAGGTACGTCTCTTTTTCTATCCACAGACACTATGTTATACTAATATTCTATTTCCTGGATATCAAAGTTCTTTTGTTTCACTAACTCTTCTACTCTAGGCAGCCAGCATTTTCCTAGGATCCCTTTCATCTTTTCTGAGACTTCAGAAATCCCACTCACTTTTCACCAGTTTAGTTATTTTCTGCACCTTATTATCGGTCGTTTCACATATATTGTCATTTTGACTGTACCTTCATTGTAACTCACATATCGCACTCCTTAATTTATATCCTCTTCACAAATCGCACAGACAACTTGAGTTAGTGTCATCGGCATCAATTTTGTTTTGTTTTGTTTATTGTTGTTAGAATTCGTTCATCTTTGCTTGCATGCCTTTTGCAGTTGTGTGTTTATTTCCCAGCTTTGCATATTCAGTGATTTAACTCTATCCATGACATCATAAGAATATTGACTCCAAATTACCCTAACCAACTTACTCCTCATAATCTTCCACCTATCCAAAAAAAAAAAAAATCTTATTTTTAAATACTCATAACATTTTTTTTACCTTTACCAAATAACCAAAAGCCACAGTACACCGCATTACCGTCATTTCATACCCCATAATATGTTTGCTCCTACAAACTTTTTCTTGACCCTTTCACACCATTGCAGCCATTTAAAATACCAGATAACCATAGAGACACATTCCTTTTAGTCTACGGTTTACTTTTGTACCACGAAGTCACTTTTCTCTCATCCTGCCATCACCATTTTCATTTATTCCCAGATACCTTTGATTCCATTTATATATTCATTTCTCTCTTTTCCTAGGTTCTATCTTAATTCAATATTGTTCCTATTGATTTGCATTATGAGTTTACAAGATTTACAAACACTTACAAATGTTTCCTCCAGTCTGTTCAGCTTTACTTTTTCTAATGAATACTAAATCATTAGCAAATTTAAAGGCCTACAGCTATACAAGTAAATTTCGTGTATACCTTTCTCTCCTTTCTTCTGCATTTTCTATTTCTCAATCTATAAAAATAATAATCTCCTATAAAGGCACTGTGGTATTTCCCTTAAGGCTCTTCTACGGGTACGAGTAGAAAGGCAGGTCAAGTGTGCAAGTAACTTGCCGTGTGTAAACAAATACTTGCCTTTCTTAATTAGGCAAGTTAAGTAATTAGCAACTTGCCAAGCAAGGTGAGAGGGAAGGCAAGTTAACAGCCCGCAGTTCTATTTTTTGGCAACTTGCCTCCCCTTCCTCCATGCTGGCAAGCCACTTGCCACTTACTTGGCCTGTATAAACACGTACTTGATCGTCTTCCTCTCCAGCTCAGTTGTCAGACAGGCATTGTAACGCTCTTTTACATAGGGCAAGTAGAGAGGCAAGTCAAGTGTGTAAGTAGCCTGCTCTCATTTTTGAAAGGCAAGTAGTTATGGCAAGTGTTGTTTATATGCAACAAGATATTCGAGCAAGTAGCCTCTCAGTTTGTGGTGTACGTTTGGTGCATACGATACCTGTCTGGCAACTGAGGGAAAGGAAGACGACCAAGTACATGTTCACAGAGACCAAGTAAGTGACAGGTAGCTTGCCCAGCATGGAGGGAGGGGAGGCAAGTTGCTCAAAAATAGAACTGGGGGCTGTTAAGTTGCCTTGCCTCTCAGCTTGCTTGGCGAGTTGCTAATTACTTAACTTGCCTAATTAAGAAAGGCAAGTATATGTTTACACACGAAAAGCAAGTTGTAGCAAGTTACTTGTACACTTGACCTGCCTTTCTACTTGTCCCGTGTAAAAGCCTAAAGCCCCTTTTACATGGGTCAAGTAGAGAGGCAAGCCAAGTGAGCAAGTGGACTGCTTCTCTTTTGAAGGCAAGTAGCATAGGGCAAGTGCTCTTATACACAAAGCAAGTGAATCAGGCAACCAGCCTCTCAGTTTGTGCTGTGCATTTGGAGCATCCACATACGTTCTTTGTTTTTCAATGGATCTTACGAAGACTGTAATTAAAATGTGTCCAAGTTATTGTATAGTGAGGTGTTACATATAATTGAGGAGGAGGTTACTCAAGAAAAGCGAATTTGGGTAAGGGAGTTGATAAAAAAGGAGAAATGAACATGGGTCTCAGCAACTATCTTAAGAGAGCTGTATTGTGAAGATCCCAGTGAATATAGATCCTGCTTAAGGATGTCCCCAAGAGTTTTTGATAAGCTACTTAATGCAGGTGGCCCGAGATACAGAAAAATTATGCCTTGATGAGAGATGCATTACCAGCTAAACTCAAATTAGAGTTAACCCTCACATATCTAACAACTGGATACTCATTCAGAAATCTGCAGCACCATTTTCGGGTTTCAGTTGCTTCAATTTCGAAGATTATCCCAGAAGTTTCTGACACAATTTGAAGCTGCATGAATATATGAAGGTAAGATACATAAAATTAAAATTTAAGTTTTATTATGCCCTTTTTTTACATCTTGTTTGTATCATGATTTGCTCTACCTTATTTTAGAAAAATAAATTACTTTTCTAGTACAAAAATGAAATAAAAAAATATTTTTTGTAACAAAATAGATTTTTACTTAAAAAATAAAAAAAAAGAAATAGTACTATAAACATTTATGCTTCAGTATAAAATTGTTGTTAACTTATTGCAAAATGCATTTCTACTCTGGTACATAAATAATCTTTATTTGTTGCAAAGTAAATAATTGTTCTATTAAAAAAATGAGAAAATTTCTTTGTTACAAAAATAAGTTTCTCCTCTTTCCAAGAATCAGAACGGCTTTAGTTGAAATATGTATAAACACTTGCTGTAAAATTTGTTCTTAAAAAAATAAAATCTACTCCTTAGCATTAAAAAAAAATAATTATAGTAATTCCTGTAAAATAAGTGAAAATATTTACTTATTTCATGATTTACTAAAGTAATCAAGTTTAATAAAAAAAAAAGAAAAAAAAAATAACCAGATCACTAGATCTACATTACACCATCGCCAAACTCACTGAGGCTTGAAATTGCAGATGGTAAATTATCATGGCAGGACAGAATGATTCATTAAAGATTAAAAACAGTGTCACTGAATTTTTATATCAAAATATATGTCAAGAAAAGATTAGTACGGTTTTTTAGGTTAGGCCTAAGGATGTGCAGTGTTCAGCTACAAATTAAAGCCTAACTTGTTTGATTAATAAATGTACTCACCAAGTTACTTTGTGATGTTCGTTTGTGTTCCTTGTTTCATTATGTCTTTCATTAGTGGAAACCATTTAATTGCAGGCTTATACACATCTTGGGTACCAGCACCAGATCTTTCTGACTGTTCTACTTTACTTTGTTCTTGCTTAAATGTTATCCTTAAATTTTTAATTTTCTGTTTTACATCAGTAATTGTATAGTTTTCAATTTCCATTTTCTTGCATATGTCCATGAGAGCACTCTGTCGTGCCACCTTGTTTCGATATGCATGTTCCACAAACATTCATGCTCCATATACAATAGACAATAGTTCAAATTTGTATGTTACATCTTCAGTCCACTTTGAGGGCATTTCTGAATATATAAAACAAAACTATGAGTTAAATAAAATTCCGGTACTATTCGGCACAACGTCTGTCCTGCAACTGAGCTGGAAATTCAAGTGCATGTTCACACGAGTCATGTAGGTAGCAAGTAGCTTGCCAGTGGTGAATGGAGGGGAAGTAACTTGCCTCCAAATAGGCCTCGTGTCTATTCACTTGACTTGCTCGTCTGCTTGACTGTCAACTTGCTTCTTACTTGACTTGCACAAATTATTGATCAAGTGTAATGTTTACGCACGTCAAGTTACTTGAAGCAAGTTACTTGCACACTTGACTTGCCTCTTTACTTGACCTGTGTAAAAGAGGCTATAGGGCAAGCAGAGAGGAAAGCCAAGTGTGCAAGTAGCCTACTCTCATTTTTGAAAGGCAAGTAATTATGGCAAGTGTTGTTTACATGCAACAAGATATTCGAGCAAGTAGCCTCTCAGTTTGTGGTGTAGCTTTTGGTGCATACGACACCTGTCTGACAAGTGGGCTGGAGAGGAAGGCGGCCAAGGACGTGTTCATACTGGCCAAGTAAGTGACAGGTAGCTTGCCAGCATGGAGGGAGGGGAGGCAAGTTTCCCATAATAGAACTGCTGGCTATTAATTTGCCTTGTCTCTCAGCTTACTTGGCGAATTGTTAATTACTTAATTTGCCTAATTAAGAAAGGCAAGCACATGTTTACATACGAAAAGTACCTTGTAGCAAGTTACTTGTACACTTGACCTGCCTTTCTACTCGCTCCGTGTAAAGAGCCTAACTGAATTTATCAATGAAAAATTTGCAGAATTAATGTTAATGGTGTCTTGTTGATGAAACTGGATGAAAAGAGTTGCGTGCTACAGGGGAATGCTATTGCATCTTTATTGTTTGCCAGCCTAATGAATTGCATATAGAGAAATGTGGTTGAAGATGTAATATTTTAGACTGGAGTAATGGTAGAATTTGACTGGAACTGCTGAATTAATCGGCAAAACACGACAACATTTATAGACTACATCATAATATCCAGAGAGAGTATTTACAAGATGATGATAAGAGTGATGAAGCTGATTTTTTCATATAGCTAGGAACATTGACATCCAGCGTAGCTTCTCTCGTTAGATTAAGGACATCGTGTTTTCATGCAAGCGATGCAAAATTTTATCAGGAATCAAGCCTATCAAGTACATCGTACATCCTCTTCGCCATCTCTATTTCCTTTATCTGCAGTACAGCATTTATTTACTTACTCTCTTCCTGTCTACCATTCATAAAAAGTCTTTTGTGCCGTTACAACTCTAAGTATTATCACAGATGCTATGCCTTCTTCCAAGTCCTTGAATATTTTGTGCCCCTAATAAGTTTATTAAATTTTTGTATCTATAAACCAAATCTCTTTAACATTTACTTTCTCGATCGTTGATGAGTTTATGGTTTGCCATTAATATCGCCTTTGATAAGTTGCTAATTTGGACACTTCCTCTACAACCATTATTAGATAATAAATTCTTCTTCACTTTGCTCAGATAATAATCATATATACTTCAAATACTCCTAGTTACACTATAACAGTCAGCAATGTACTCTTCCAACTGCTTAAAGGTATTTTTTCTTTAGAATAATATGCTACCAAAATCAAGCACTTCAAAATAATGATTGGTGGGCTTTACTATGTTTCATTCGTTTCAAGCACCACAGACTATGCCATATCAGTTTGAATCACACAATTTTGTAGTAAAATTTCCTAAAAGACCCATCTTTTCTCAATCTCTAGGCTCAATTAGTCACTTGCCCTCTCTCTTTACAGTTGGAGCTTAAGGGATTACTATTACAACTTTTACCTCCACCACACTCCACTGCCATCCTTTGCCTCTTTAGAACCATAGACATCATTTCTGTTTAAGCCTTTGTTATGAAACACCATTACCACCCATAGTATCATTACTCCCTACTTTCCTAAGAAAAAAAAAAAAAATGACGAGTCTTATTTTCAGCACTTCATCACCTTATATTTAGATGCTACTGACTTAATATTGTACTTTTCTCCACATAACATCGTTTCGTGATTTTCATATCAGAATGAAAGGTAAGATTTTTATTTCTCACTATTATGCTCTTTTTAGAGAAGTAAATTACTAAAACTCATGATTTCTGTGGATGAGGCTCATGTGGTTATCAAGAAAAATCTTACTCCCATTGTCGTTGATATCTGCGCTACATTTGTAAAGGTTATACCGTATATAAATCCGCAGAGCTTTGCATTCCATAGCTTACCAAATGGGGGGTCAGCTACTGAACGAGAGCCAGGGTGTTTAACCCTGAATCATCCAATATACACACTCATTCCAAAAATGTAAAACGGAATTAAAAATGAAAGCTTTTGTAACAATGGCCAAAGTAACAACCAAACTTACTTGTTTATACTGGAAGCACTTAAAATTAAACTAAGTTGTGAAAATGATAACCTCATCGTATGCCTGGTCGGATCTTCTATGAAATATACCATGGGCTTTTTGCCTCATCAACTATATACAATATATATATATATATATATATATAATATATATATATATATATATATATATATATGTGTGTGTGTGTGTGTGTGTGTGTGTGTGTATGCTGTATATATATATATATATATATATATATATATATATATATATATATATATATATATATATATATATATATAGCACTTCTATCCAATTTTTCCATGCATGACTTGCAACTGCAAGTAATGCCTGTCCGTGGTGTTTCAGCTCAGCTTTACGCACTGCGTATTGCACAGGTTTAATTTTTTTCCTCCTGGACTACCTTGAAATGAAAACCCTTCTTTTCTAAAAGTTTTCACCTCATCAGCCGAGTAATTTCTCTTTTTTCCTTTCTTCACCAACTTATTATTTTTATGTGTTACCCTGAAATACATAACTCCTCTTATATCACTTCTCAAATTTTGTTGCTCATATGCTGCATATGCTTCGTTCTGTTGTTCTTTCTTTTGTATTCAACATCCAAACTTCACCTCCGTCAAGAAATTTATTTAAGAAGGATTTCTTACACTCCCCACATTGCTTTCCTGGGAACATTTCCAAATCTTCTGGACGCACCCTGTTACCTGCCTTGTTTCTCCTATGTTAAAATTTGCATCTCCCCTCATCTTATTGTCATTTCTAATTTTTCACCAGCCATATTAACTTTCATTTCTTTATCTTCCTGGTGTCTGTTAAGGCTCACAACCTTACCCCTGTTCACATTGACTTTCACCATCTTTTTCTGGAAAACTTTCAAACTCTTTCACTTTTTTCTGTAGTTTCTTGTCACCATCCTGAATTTGTATTACTTCTTCCGCGGATATATGCACAAGTATTTTTCATACCACCTCTTTGAATCAAAACCTAATGTCCTTTCTCTAACCTCTCAAACCTCAAAAGTAGAAGGATATTGAATAGCTATGGATAAATTACACGTCTTTTCTCAGAAATGGATTTGCTCTAAACTAGTGACTCTCCCACATATATATATATATATATATATATATATATATATATATATATATATATATATATATATATATATATATATATATATATATATATATATATATATATATATATATATATATATATATATATATTTACCATATTTTTCTTCCTGTCAGAAAATTTTTAATCTTTCTCAAAAACTTATCCTCAAGATCATCCATAATCCCTCTTTTAATTTCATCATAAGATTTTACAAGGTCGATGCATATGTTAAAACCTTGCATGAAGGATTATTATTATGATTATTTTAGAACACCTACCTGCAGAAGTTGGCACTCGTGACCAAGGAACAGCATCCCTCTCTCCCTCTTTTGCCAGTGCTACTTCCCTCTCTCTCAGGTGCTCTCATGAATTCTATGAAAACCTACATCTAATCTAATGTGTATAAATCAAACCTGGTTTACAAAAATTAAATCTATTTTGCAAACCCAACATAAGACAAGTTAAATGAAAGACAAGCTAATAGCAGATTACTAAACCACCACTTCAACAGATTATTAAACCATCACTTCAAACATTAATAAAACAAAAAAGAACAAAATTCCCATTCCCCATCCCGTCACTAAATTCTCCAAAATACTTCAAAGTCTTTGAGTTATTAGTTCAAATTAACACAGATGTCCAACGAGCCTCCCATGCTTTTGCACATCTGTGCATGGCTTATCCATGATACATCTGTCAAACAAAGAAACACCTCACATTAAAACAAAAATAGAATAAGCAGGGATATTTTCCACAACGCCACAAAACCATGTTAAAGAAAAGGCGTAGAAAAAATTGACAAAAGACATGGCAAATTACTGAATGTTGACTTTCCCTTTTCAACAGGTAACAGGAGCTTGGAATTTCTTTGTCTATTCTAATCAGCACCCTTAACAGCAATGAGACTTATTTCACAAAATATCTCACACTTGCCTTACTGGTCATTCTCACTAGATACAAATGAACATACACCATTGCAGTGGCGCACTCATAATCCGGATTTCTAACAGGATAAGAGCTTTTAGAAGATTCCATGCTGAAACTACTTCGCTTCATGTGTCACTGTATCTGAGGCACTCCCGATCAGGTGGCCAATGCTGAATCGCTCTAAATGTGCTGAATCTGAAAATGACCAAACACTCACTCCTGCACTGCATGACCTCTGCACTGAATGACACATTACCATGTTTATAATACACAGCTCGGCCACCACCCTTTGTGTCGACCCTGACACAAACCATGCATATTCCATGTTTAATGTGCCACAGCACGTCTCACCAACATCACAATCAGAGACAGCTTCTGCCAGAAGCAACAAAAATTGGTACACTTCAGAAGAATGGCAACGCACATTATCATAATAATCACTAGCAACAAGGCCAGAACACATGGTAACACTAATTCATGCCTATAAAAAGGGTCTATGTAATCAATTCCTTCCTCTTCTATCAATGCTGGCTAGGTATTTATCAGCACTGCGTCTGGCAACTCCACCATTCCATGACGTGTGTTGGAGGAAGATGTTTGCCGATGAATTATAAATTCTTCTGCTAAGGACCAGGAACAGAGTGGAAACTATCTTAAATGCTTCGTCAAACAATTGCGACCCCTGCAAAAGCAATGATGTAGACAAATCGGCGCAGAGCATAATAATCCTACAACTGTTTCAGTACACCACTGTAGATGTTTACATGGGGGTCTAGGACAAGTGGCTGCAGCCAACTTGGCTGCAGCCTAACTAGCTGCGGCCAAACGGGCCCCAGCCTAACTGGCCACATAGCCTAACTGGCCGCAGCCTAACTGTAGGGTCTTAGAAAAGGACAACTGGCCGGGCCACTTTATCGCCATCGTATTGAAAGTAATAATATATATTTTTATTGAGTTTAAAAATATAAAGAATAATTTCATGATAGTTACTATTTGACATATCTCCTTTGGTTTCTCAAGTAAAAGAAAAATACATAGAAGCTAAATTTTATTAAAACGCCATATTTATTGAAATACACAAAAATAATATATAACAGCATAAGTCTAAGAAAAGTTATGAGCATCACTCACACATTTCTTTTTCCCTCGTTGTGAGAGTGTCTCTCTTGCCATTGTAGAAGGGGTTTTGTTACTGAACATTCTACAATATAAACTTAAACTTTATTATTTCCCAAACAGGTAATTTTTTACAACTACTAGTCATTGTTGAACATAAAAGTGTTTACATCCATTTAAAATAATTACAACTATTCAATAACGTAGTTGTACAAAGGAAACAATCTAACTGGCAAAGTGCCCAGCCCTTATAGACAAAGTAAACTGCAGTAAAGAGAAACAAGAGAGAGAGAGAGAGAGAGAGAGAGAAGGAAAGAGAGAGAGAGAGATCAGTAGAGAGAGAGAGAGAGAGAGAGAGAGAGAGAATTTTCATTGTTTCTCTCTTCTCATAGATCAGGGGTTTTCAACCTTTTTCTCCCCACGTACCATTTTGGGTATTTTTAATGTCAATAATGTACCCTCCTTCACTTTGTATAAAGTAGAAAACAAAACAAATGCAGAAAAACATTCCATTGTGTATATTTGCAAGTACTGTACTGAAGGGAAGTAAGTACACAACTCTCCTGACATAACCAACAATATTGTAAACACAAAGAATTCCATGAAAATAAAGAAAATTCTTTATAATTATTTACCTGTGGCTATGCAGTCAGTGGGTGGCCAGGCCCCTAACCCGTGGGAGAGCGTACCCCCCTAACTCCGTACCCCCTGGGTTCGTTACCCCAGGTTGAAAAGTCATAGATGTTACCTTGGCGGCCAGTTGGGCTGCAGCTAGCAGTCAGGCTGTCAGCCATCCCATTCCCTTGCATGGGAACCACCATGTATCTGGCAGGAACTGGTTGAAAACTACATTGCATAACTGTCACGTCATGTATCAACTGAAACTCACAACCCCCTAACCCTACATCTCTTAACATAAATGCCTTATTATCACAAATATATTTATCGTGGACTAACACACACCTTAACTTATAATCTATAGCTGAAGATTGATATTTATCTCCAAAATTGTACATAGTCTCTATTCCCTTTAATATCGCTACTGAGCCATTATATGTGCTAGGAAAAGGTCTTATTAGATAACTGTGAAATGATTCCTTGTCACTAGTCGGAATCTCGATGATTACCCTCTGTCAGACAAACATACCTTAATTATCCCATAATATCTATACAAATCACTATCTGTAAAAATTATATTAGACCCCAATCGTAAACTGCATCCTTCAAAGTAGACTCTAACAGCCCCAAAAATAAAACATTATTGCTTGCACCTGAGATTTGGTCTCATCCAACAAAGGATTGGTCTCCTTCTAAATATTTAAAATTGTAGTACGTACTGTAAAGAAAGCAATTGTCAAATCTTGGTCACCCCTAATCCCCTCAACAGTAAATTGCAACAAACTGTAGGTACGCCTCATATATTCAAACTGCCCCCATAATTCTACCCTGTATTTTGTTCACTGTAACTTTAATTCTGAGAACAAACGTGTTAAAGGGTTGGACAAATTATGTTTAAGATTTCACTCTTCTAGTATCCTCATTAGCGTTTCAACACTATTCCAAGAAAATCCCAATTTTGATCTGGCCGACCCCAGATCCTCAAATTCCACTCTCATCAGTACGTGATCATTATCCAACCAAACTTCATGGTCCCCTTCAATTATTAAACCCGGTCCCAAATACACCTTCCCTCCTGCATTCACAGCCACCACCAAGGCGAAGAGCAAGGTAAATCTCTGCATCTAAAAAAACAGAGAAAAAAACATAAATAACTGCTTAACCACAACGAAAGGAAAAATGAGAAAGAAAAAAATAATAAATGCCCCCAAAAAACAAATAAATCTCCACCAATCATTAAGTTGTTCATTTACTCTTAGATATGAGTGTTAACTTCGTCACTCCCATGTCTTCATGTAAAACTATCTATTCACCCTTTTTTCCTCTATAACATGAAACAGCCCTTCAAACCTGGGACCCAACTTGTAATTCAAGCCGTTTCTGATATTAACATTAAAAAATATAATATCCCCAATCACAACTCTTGTGTCATCAGACTTCTATTGCTTCTTGCGACCATCTCTTGTGTCTTCGACTCAAGATTACTCCTAAGACGTGCATTTCTCTTTTTAGCTGTAGCAACTAATGATTTAACTGTATCATCACAATGACAAGGAATTGCCAACAAATCAAATGCACCCCCTAACCGGATAACCAAATGATGCCTAATGCCTCCACAGGTGACATACCAATGGTGCCACTAACCATTGTATTTACGTTATGTCTGACCACATCTATATATCTATCCAAATTAGTATCATTACCGCCAACTATTACCCTAAGAGTCTCGAGCACGGCCTATTGGCTCGCTCACACAACCCTTTAGCCTCTGGCCTATATGGAAGAAGACTACCTGACAAACCAAAAGGCATCTGTGTGAATTCATGGTGTACTTTCGGGATCGAGAACATTGTTAACTTCCTATTCTCCTCACTCAACGGCACTTGCAGAAACCCTCGCATGAGGTCTGATGAATAAATATTCTTGCCTCCAATCTCTGCAAACAAATCTGGCAAACACACGTCCGGATATCTATCTGCGGCGTTTTTCTCATTTAAATTCCTGAAATCTACACACACATGGATTGAACCATCTTTCTTTGGTACTGCTTGCAAAGAAAAATTAAAAGGTGAAGAGAAGAGCTAGGCCTAATTATACCTTCATCCTCCCACTTGTTAATCTCATGTCCCCCCCTGCTCCCTTATCTTAAAAGATATCCTATACGACGGGACATAAATCGGTTCCCCACCCCACCCTCTCTAAATGCACCTGATGCTCTAACACACCAGTCAAACCCAATTTATCTCCTTTCAGAGCGATAACATCTGAATATTCAGCTAAAACTTCATCTAACCCCTCTACATATTTTTTAAAGTCTGCCTCACCCAAATGATTCCTAAAATTCTCCCTTCTGACCTCCATTTCAGCTGCTGTAAACTTATTTTGCTCCCCTATTACTGCCACTGAATCCATTTCCTCGCTCCGCTCCTCCAAATCTACAACATAAGTATTCCTTTGATACTTCCTAATTGAATTATTACAGTTTAACAATTCCACCCATGTAACCCATTTATTTAACACCTTGTTTGTGGAAATTGTGTTCACTATCCCTTTAAGTTTCTCACTGCTTTCCACCACACACACCTGTTTATCCACTTTTATATCCCTCACCTTCGCTTTCACCATTCCAACCATACCTGGTTCCAAAAACATATCCTCCATTAAAACACCTTTACATATCCTCTTCATATTACCATTAGGCTCAATTTTACCTTGTAATTGATTATTCCATACCATTTCCTCATTGTTCCAATTTATTTCCTCATTATCTCCCATGTCATCCATGCTCCCCTCCATTTTCTTAACACGTATATACGGGATAAAACCTCCGGTTTCATCAACCATTATACCTCCTTTACTAGGGTATATAGAAATACAGATCCTATTGCACTCTGGATGCCTTAATAAAACCTTATTACCCAAGTTAACTCCTCTCACCACCAAGACTGTTTCCTTTATTAAATGGTTTCCCAGCAAAAAACAGATATCCACCACCCCTACAACATCCAGTTTACTTTATCCTCTGAATGCCTCAGCCGACACTGGGAAAACACTGATTGATAAAAATCATAGTCCACTAAACTGACTGATGCTTCCCGTATCTACAAAAATCTAAAGACTAGACCCAGTTATGGCTCCTTTCACCACTGGCTCCCACTCTACTATATCTCCTAAAAGTCCTGTATGACATGAACATCCTATCCTTCCCATTTTGGTTGTTCTTCGCTCCAAAAATTTTGCCTATTTTGAGACTTCTTGAGATTATCTTATCGAGGAGCTTTCCTAAAGCTACTACCAAAATTCGGGGTTACTGGTCTAGTGTTACTCTTTTTGAGCGACGGACAGAACCTCCAGTTGTGTGCAGAATGCCTACTCAGCAATATGTAATTCAACAATACTTCTTTGTATGTCCTTTCTTACTGCAATGGAAGTAATGAAATTGTGGTGTGTGATCCGTACACCTTCTATCTCTCTCTACTTTACCGCAAAAACCACTAGAAGCAAAACCTGAATCTCTCTGTGGGAAGTTGCTTCGACCTACCGATGTGGTCTTCAGAATGCCATTGAAAAATTTGTTATCTACTGTCAGGCATTATGACATGTGCTTCTTGATTTGGGCAAAAATAAATGATTCATTTGAGGTATCGTCTACCGGACGATCAAAACTACTCACTATAGCATCCGGGACATCATTCAGTAACCACGAGAAATGCAGCAACTGCTGAATTTTTTTCAATAACATATAATCTCCACATACCCAGCCCAAACCTCTGAATTTCACCACCAAATCTGAAGCTGCATCAAATAACTGCAAGCTAAAATCTACCATAGAACTACTGCATGCCCCTTCCTAATCTTTTCAAACGCTCTCATATCCCGAACCATATCACCACATTCATCTTCCCCACAGGCAGTTTTTAGAAACTTCTTCAGGTCATTCCAAGTGCATAATTTTTTAAATTCAAAGCCCCTACAGCATTTCCCAATGTCTCCCACGTCCAAAGCAAGAAATCCTTTAGTTTCATTGAATGCCTCACTACCTTCTGTGATTTTCTTTGTAGTCAAATGATTTTCAACACTTTCAATAAAAATTCTCCACTGGTTGTCTCAAACTGCCATTAACCAAACCTGCGAAGGGTTGGCCAGGAGATACAACTGCTGTAATTTTGATGAGTCAGCGATGTGGTCCCTGAACTCCTGCCTGCTATTTTCAGTAATCTCCCTTTCTGGTTTCTGCGTAAATGGAAACTACTTCATACCCCCCAGAAAACTCTTCCTGACCTTAAACGAACATAATGTTTAAAAAATTGTACAATATATATCTATATATATATAAAAAAAAAAATATAAATACTGTTATCCCCCATTCAACAATTATTCATGAACTCCACGGAAGCAAATCACTTCTTATACAAGCACACAATCAGCTGAGTGCTACGTCACATACAATTTCAAGGTTAACCCAAAAGATACTCACAAGGAAAAAAAAAAAAAAGAATAAAGGAGGAAAAATCTTCGAAGGAAAATTCACCTCTCGATATCAGCGATGCTTTGTCTCCATGCAACAAATGATGAGTCGGCAACAGATTCAAGGCCAACTTGCTATGCAAAGAGAGAAACCCTGATATACCTATGATATACATCTCCTTCCAACACAGTACAACCCAGAATAACTCGATAAGGATAAAAAAAAAAAAAAATGAATAGCAAAACCCTGAATGAAGTCAGCACGCAAAAAAAACATGTTTCTGACCCCAATAATTCAATAAGAGAACGAAAGACAGAGGAGAGAAAATAAAATTTTAAACCAACTGAAATGAAAAACCCAAAAGGAAAAACTCACTTTTCCCCTGCTCACATATCACTACAACTCCCGATATTCATAAAATCGCTTACGCACTTTGACCTCAAAGCACAAAAAATGAATGAATATCACACCCTCGAACTACTCGATAAACAGCACCACACCCAAGCACTCATTAAGACAGACTGATATCCCAGTCACGGTGAGTCACCACAGTCACCTACATGACAGAAATACAAACTTAATGATTCCCCTCTGAGCAACGAGGTACCAACTGATGCAAACTACCCAACCAGATAACGCCCTATTCAAATCATGTTAACATGCACCTAATGCAAAATTCTTATATCATTCATACATCCCTCTTCGGCGTGAATTCAGAAACATGTGAACGTGCTCTCCTATTTTACGCTGCCACCATTGTTAACCCCTTGCATGAAGGATTATTATGTTTTTTTTTTTTTTTAGAACACCTACCGGCAGATGTCGGCATTCGTGACCAAAGAACAGCATCCCTCTCCCTCTCTTTTCCCAGAGCTACTTCCCTCTCTCTCTCTCAGGCGCTCTCATGAATTCTAAGAAAACCTACATCTAATCTAATGTGTATAAATCAAACCTGGTATGCAAAAATAATCTTTATTTTGCAAACCCAACACAGGACCAGTTAAATGAAAGATAAGCTAATAGCAGATTACTAAACCATCACTTCAACGGATTATTAAACCATCACTTCAAACATTAATAAAACACTAGAGAACCAAATTCCCATTCCCTATCCCATCATTAAATACTCCATATTACTTCAAGGTCTTTGAGTCATTAGTTCAAATTGACACAGATGTCCAACAAGCCTCTCATTCTTTTGCACATCTGTGCATGGCTTATCCATGATACATCTGTCAAACAAAGAAACACTTCTCATTAAGACCAAAATAAAAAAATCTGGGATATTTCCCACGACGCAACAAAAACATGTTAAGGAAAATATGTAGACAATAAAAAAACCTTAGACATAAAAAATGACCAAAGACATGGCAAGTTACTGAACGCTGACTTACCCTTTCAACAGGTAATTGGAGCTTGGAATTTCACTGTCTATTCTAATCAGCTCCCTCAACAACGAGATATATTTCACAAAAAAATCTCACTACTTGCCTTACCGGTCACTCTCACTAGATACAAACACACACCATTGCAGTGGCACACCCATAATCCGAATTTCTAACCGGATAAGAGCTTTTAGAAGATTCCATGCTCACACTACTTCCGCTCCACGTGTCACTGTATCTGAGGCACCCCCGATCGGGTGGCCAATGTTGAATCACTCTGAATGTGCTGAATCGGAAAACGACAAAGCATTCACCCCTGCACTGCATGGCCTGTGCATTGAATGACACGTTATCATGTTTATAATGCACACACACACACACGCACACACACACACACACACACACACACACATATATATATATATATATATATATATATATATATATATATATATATATATATATATATATATATATATATATATATACATATATATATATATATATATATAGATATATATATATATATATATATATATATATATATATATATATATATATATATATATATATATATATATATATATATATATATATATATATATATATATATATATATATATATATATATATATATATATATATATATATATATATATATATATATATATATATATACATATATACATACATATATATATATATATATATATATATATATATATATATATATATATATATATATATATATATATATATATATATATATATATATATATGCAGGATATTCTCCTTACTGTGAAAGTTTTTCTTACAAATGTTTCATAGAAAATATTTGTTACATGGATATTGATCTTTGTTTGAACCCGCAATCTTTTTCCTTATCAGCCCATCATTTATCTGCTTTGGTTTCTCAGTCAAAATCCTACCATATTCCTTCCTTGGTATTTTATGAAAAAAAAACTGCATATAAAACATACAGCTTCTTCTTTCATATTTACTAACATACAAATGAGAGATTATGCTTTACACGCATTCTTTTGGCACATATCTTTTTTTCAGAAAACCTCACTAACCTACATCAGTCACTGCCATACTTTTGCACACCACTGCAGAATCTCACCTGTAATCGTATCAGCTCCTGATTTCTTTCCATTTTCAGCATCACAGTAATCTGCCTTTTGTCCTCAACACTCTTGTTAAGCAGTATTCTCAAACTTAAATTATCCTTTTCGATTATGAGGGTATTCACCTCAGGCCCTCTTCCACACAATTCAAAAAAAATATTCACTCCAACACCACAGGACTGCATTCACTTCAGACAGTACCTCTCCATTTAAACCTTTATTTTGATATCTGCTTTTTTACCACCTACAATACCTAACGTACTTTCATCCCATTTCCTTTTATGGAAGAAGATGCAGACCTCATGACACTGAGCTAATAAACTGACGTTCGATCGCTGGAAAGAAGTTAAAGGCATTAATCATTTCCTTAATGGGATTATTGAAGAAGGAACATTTGTCTAATGGTTTTCCTTACTTTTGAACGAAATGTTCTAGAATTGGCATTTAGAAACTACAAACATTTGTATGTTGACATATGGCACAAGACTGGAATAAGGATTTTTTTTTTCATTTATAAGAACAACTTAATAAGTTTGGTTTTACATTTACAAGAAGCTCTAAAATACCTGGATTTCCCTTATCTTCAGATTCTCTGTCTTTCTATCTCTCTTTTTCCACCTGTGAAAGAATAATTCATCCATTAAATTCAGTCTCGTTATGAATAAAATGTACTGTTAAGTGTTAAACCCTGCAAATTAGAATATATTAACGACTTTTTGGTAACAATACTAATGAGTTTGTTTAAATACCATCAGGGTTTATGATGTTGTTATGCAGGTGAGAATGGAATGAAGACAATCTTCAGTTAATTAGTGAATTTATTATTGACATTGTTTTGTATGTATGATAAAATGTATTACATCCATATGAATGATATACGCTATACTCGTGAGAAGGAAGATAAAAACCTCTGCATGATACTTATTCATGATAATGTCAATATATCATTGTTGTATAGTAAAAATGGTATTATTTTCCACTGGGGAACATTTTGACAGCCATCTTAATATTCTTTTATAGGAGGCTGAACATTTGACCAAAAGAGAGTCATAGAAAGAGAGAGGATGGAAAGAAAACTGAATTTGACCGACCTTTCCAAGCTGATAAGACAGACAAGGGAACAGTCGAACGAAGACTCACTTTTCTCTCAAAAGTAGATAGAGGATGGAGAAGCTAAAAGAGAACGGTTCCATGACAATATCCTGATTGAAAATTAAGCAATGAAGTTAATGGATAAGTAAATAGTTTTCGTCAAAAAAAGAAACGAATTTTTTTGCAATGATATCCTGTGTCTTAACCGCCCAGCATCGAATTTTCCATGGAAAAGATCGAATACGATCATAAAAGGAAAACAGATAAAATTAATTCAAGGAATTGTCACTTTTTCAACATTCGTCGAACACCGTTAAATAATATCACCTGACTATCTTAATAAAAGATAAAGTTGACGAAATACGAAATCAACACGGAAGAAATGAAAAACATTCTCACAGGAATTCGAGAAAAACAAAGGACCTCTATATGAAGAATTCAAATCTAGTTCAAACGATATTAAGATTTCAAACCTTAATTTCAGAATTTGTATCTCCAGAATACGCACACATATAGTATATATAAATATGTATATATATATATATATATATATATATATATATATATATATATATATATATATATATATATATATATATATATATATATATATATATATATATATATATATATATACATATATGTTTGTCTGTGTATATGTGTGTTTATATATAAATATATATTATATATTTCATATATATTTCCAATATATATATATATATATTCTAGGAATGACTATTATATTTGATATATAAATATCACTCATACATGTGTGTTGTTAACGAACAATGAACACATTGTATGTTTGTCTTTAATGCCTCATGTGTTTATAGCCAAAGGAAATTGACTGACTTTAATAATCGTTTTATAACTGAACCTAAGATGACTATTATTTCAGCCAAATATCACGAATACATTCGGCTTTTAACGAAAATTTAACAACATTATTCCATCTTTAATGGAATCATGTGCAATTTATAGCCAAGGTGACTGACTTTAATAATTATATAACTGAACTTTTCATTATTTCAGTAAGATAATTCAACTGTTGATAATTATTCCACTTTTACCTAATATTAAAATATATAAGTTATTCCATTTGAAACAACTGAAATCGTGTTGAAAATGGCAAAGTTCGTTTTATTCCAACTAATATCTATTATTTGATAACTTAGTTTCTATAAGTTGCTTTTAAACAAGTTTAAAATAATTCAAGCTGGATAATATATATTCATTTATTTAATATGAAAATATATAAATATTTATTTATATATATATATAAATATATTAAAATATAATATATTATTTATATACAATAATATATATATATATATATATATAAGTTGATATAATATTTAAACATTTTTATAGCATATATATATATATATATATATATATATATATATATATATATATATATATATATATATATATATATATATATATATATATATATATATATATATATATATATATATATATATATATATATATATATATATATATATATATATATATATATATATATATATATATATATATATATATATATATATATATATATATATATATATATATATATATATATATATATATATATATATATATATATATATATATATATATATATATATATATATATATATATATATATATATATATATATATATATATATATATATATATATATATATATATATATATATATATATATATATATATATATATATATATATTGCAATTGTTTTAGTGTTTACATCGGTTACCATCAACTTCTACCTTTACATAATAGATATTAGTTGTATTAAACGATCTTTGGTTATTTTCAACGCGATTCCGGTTGTTTCAAATACATATTTATTTATTTTCATATTAGAGCAAATGAAGTATCGTTATCCAGCTTGAATTATTTTAGAACTTGTTTAAAAGCAACTGAAAGAAACGTTATCAAATGTAAGTTACCAAGGAAGTACCAGTTCTAGTAATTCTCATTTGCTAATGGAATAACTTCTTGTTAAATGTTAGGTTATAGAGGAATAATTCCAGTTGGTGTTATCTTACTGAAATAATGATGGTTCAGTTATATGATTATTAAGGACAGTCACCTTGGCTGTACATAGCACATGAGAGCTTTAAAAAGGAGAAAATGGTTTCATTGTTCGTTAGAAAGCGGAATGCATAACTGATATTTGACTATCTAATCAATAGTCATTCCTAGGCTAAGCCTATAATACGATTGGAAAAGTGTGAAACAGGGAATTTCTTTTCGGCAAACATCACAAGAATCCCTAACCCTCCATCTTTCAGTCAGGAAGGGTATAGAAACAGCAAAGAGAAAATTCTAGGGAGTATCAGAATTCATATCTGGTGGGAAAAGCAGACTGAAATGAGCAAACAAAAATTGTGAGTTACATCCACATAACTGCACGAAAAGGCAGTAAGCTCAAAATTAAGTTATGTCCCAATGGAATTGGCCGTCCTAGTGACACTGACAACGATAACATATCAGCTTTGCATGACGATGTTAATGAACCTTGCGAGGCTATATACTTTTCTATGGACATCAAAATATTGATGATGATGATTAATCTTGACATGCCTTATGGTCCCTAACATATACCTTTACCGTTCCACTCTGACAATTAGCATTGTAAGAAAAATGTTTCATTTCCCTGTAAATGTTCAGCAGGAATAAAGGTCAAATATTCTAGGCCCAGAGGGTCGTTATTGGCCAGGTACTGAAAGCCGAAATCAAAGGGATTAAACAGCATAGGGTGTTGACAGATATGTTCTTTATTTGAAGATAGTAAAACTGATAGATTATAAAAGTCGAAAAAAGTGGTCATTCTAGCATCAACCAAACATTATCTTAAGTTTATGATACAGACAGTTAAGATTTCCATTGTTTTATAAATTCAGTGTTAATGCGATTCTTCAGTGTAACCCTTGTAATTCAGAATGTCTGTAATTAATATGATATTTTTCTTTCACGTATTCCCACTTTTCACTCTACATTTCTCAACATCATATCTATCTTAGTGGTTAATGGACTTTTACATCTTGCGCAATCATTTACGGCAATGATCTGCAAAAGTTCCTTAGATTTCATTATCTCCTCATTAAATTACGCATTTTCCTGTATTTTGGTAAAAAAAGAAAGAAAAAATTTATTCACACACACATTTGTAAGATATGGAAAAAGAATGTAGAACCAATACCGTAGCTTAGTTTTACCATTTAATAACATATTATGTAGCTATTATGTAAACAACTAACCACCTCATTGTAAATTGTAAACCAAAACTATAACCAAGAAATATGGAAACCCCACCATCTAATCCATTCTTGCTGGAAAAAGTCTTAGATTGGGCGAAACGGGACCGTGGTAATGAATGGAAAATACACCACGACTCTGTATACTTATCCAGAACTTAGAAGAATTATTTAAAATAGAAATATGAAAAAAGTGTGCATCAAAGAAGTCAGTGCCACAGAGGCGATTGCCCACAACAAAAATTGTGAAAGAGAAAAACTTTGCCCGAAAAACATACATACACGCACACAAACACACACACACACACACACACACACACACACACACACACACACACACACACACACACACACACACACACACATATATATATATATATATATATATATATATATATATATATATATATATATATATATATATATATATATATATATATATATATATATATATATATATATATATATATATATTTCATGGTCCCTTTCTTTCTCCAGGGAACCGTAACACAAATTCCATAATGTTTGACCTCATAGGAATTTTTCCAGAAGATTTCAGGTTCTTATTTTATGCCAAAGAGGACTGGAGTGGACTTCGTGGACAGAGAAACCATTGAAGAGGTGCAAGAAAATACTCAGGTAACTTAAACCTATTTTATTAATCCTAATAACTGCACATAGTTACAATGAGTCCAGGATTCAGAAAGCGGAGAGACAAAATAATAATAATCATGATCATTACCATTATTAATCATTTTAAATCAAAGTCAAGTCAAAATAACTTCATTACTTTAACTTTATCAAACTTCAATAAACTCTATATTATTTTAACTACAAAATTCATCAAACAATAAACTAGTAAAATAAGCCATCAATATAAATAATATCACCAGCATTACACAGCATCATAACATAACAGACAAAATGAACAACTCATCAACATCATAAACATGATTAATCAACATGAGCTACTTTTGCCTAGAGGAGTCATACTCGTACTTGTGTTCCATCATAATGATAATGATACTTGTTCAGTAATCAACAATGGTAAACAGTATCCTCAGGAGCAATAACGGCATCTAAAAAAAAAACGGTATACCCTAATGTCGTAACCACAGATTCTCAAGGACAACCATCACCACACTGCTGAACTATCGCCGATATCCTCTACCGCATGATCACCGCAGCGCCGATGCGACAACAACCATGTTGCCAAAGAAGAACACATCTTCCAAAACGGATGACCAGGGTTCAGTCACCACCATCCTCAGAACTGAATTGAGGTACTCATCACAACAGTATCCATCCAAGTCATCACTGCAGAACCGATGATCATCATCACACTGCTGAGACAACACCGATCCTCCATCATACAACTCCCATGGTGCTGATGGAACATCAGTACTCGTTGCTATTGAAGAACACGTCTTCCTTTCCGATGATTAATCTTCAGCCATTACCATCTTTAGGCAATAACAATTACCAACTGCAAGGTAATATTTCAAAAGTTGCTGCTGCTTCCATTCCCGACTTGAGGTTGGTCAAGAAGTGGTCGATCCACTTTCCAAAACAGACTGTCTTTGATGAAAAATGAGAGACAAACTTCACCTTGCCTCTGCACACGACATGCAGGAGAGCAGTCAGAGAAACGAAACGAGGTCATTCTGAATTTAATTACTTCAAAAACTAAAACTAAAAAAATATATAAAAAAAAAAAATAAATAAAAAATATATATATATATATATATATATATATATATATATATATATATATATATATATATATATATATATATATATATATATATATATATATGAATGTCTTTCCTGTAATACTACAGTGTAATATGAAAATAATATATGAAACCATATATTTGCACTTGTGTGTGTTCACTGGTAGAACAGGGCACAGAAACAAGTGCCCGAAATATACAACGTTTATATGTGTGTTATGCCTTATTATTTCTATATATATATCTATGTGTGTGTGTGTGTGTGTGTGTGTTATACATATAACCAGGTGTTAGAGGCCTCCTCCATAGAACAAATGGAAAGTTATGAAGTTTTCTACTATAGCCTATCTTCAAGTACATTATTTTAAGTTTCTATTAAGCTATTTTTCATTTTACATTTCTTGTATTTTCAGACTGAGTGAAGGACTTAGATACAGCCATGGCTAGCGACTTGGAGGAAATCAAATGGATTAACTGAATCTGGGCTATAACCTTCAGAGAGGCCAGGGATGCTGGTGCATCCTTCATTTCACATTCCTGGATAGCTAAATACATTAAAAGAGATTAATCCTTTCTCAGGAACTGGAAGATTAAGCTAAATACATTAAAAGAGATTAAGTCCTTTCTCAGGAGTTAAAAGACATCATAGCTGAGGCAGTGGGTAGACCAAGAAAGTCTTTATGTAAATTGGCACTTGAACTAGAAACAAAAAAGGGTAAAGAAGAGAACTTATAGTGCTGTATATCGTAAGTTGAAAAAATCTGGTAGCAAGCCATTTCATGTTATCAGCAGACCAATATCACTCATCAACAGAGAGAAGACCGTGCATGGTTTTGTGGTTCTTTTCTTAAAGATTGGCATAAAGCTGACTTTCTCCATGTTGCCACATCAGCAGAATTCTTAATTTACACAGTCAGAAAGCCAAATCATAAAAATGACATCATTTGGGCTGC
Source organism: Macrobrachium rosenbergii (assembly GCF_040412425.1). Classification (NCBI taxonomy): domain Eukaryota; kingdom Metazoa; phylum Arthropoda; class Malacostraca; order Decapoda; family Palaemonidae; genus Macrobrachium; species Macrobrachium rosenbergii. The sequence goes on along the minus strand of NC_089783.1, from coordinate 5,088,215 downwards.
AAAGTTGGATGATTTCAGCGATAATAACGATTTCTTCTCGCTAAGTGAATTTCCAGGTAGCTCCCCTGACCTTAATGTGTGTGAAAACATTGGTAGTATCGTGAAGGATCGTGTTGAAGAGCGCCCAGTGGACTATGATGGTATACCAAACCTCAACGACCTGCGAAGTGAGGTGACTGAAGTGCTCAGGGAAATGGAGTTTGAGTCTCAGCTTTTTTGTGATTGGCTGAAATCTTACCCCTATAGAATGGAGGTTGTGGTACAGGCAGATGAAGGCCACACAAAATATTAAATACTCAGAGAGAAACATCAATAAATACCTGTTCTGAATTACTTTTTTTTATGTCCATATCAAGTTTATGCTGTAGAGGGGGGGCTCTAATTTTGAAACACCCTGTATACACACACACACACACACACACACACACACACACTCACACACACACACACACACACACACACACACACACACATATATATATATATATATATATATATATATATATATATATATATGTATATGTGTGTGTGTGTGTGTGTGTGTGTGTGTGTGTGTGTGTTGTGTGTGTGTGTGTGCGTGTTTGTGTATGTTGTTTAGCAAGACGAAATGTATTTGTAGAAATATTTACAAAGCTTAAAGCTTTCGTCCATTCATCAATATATATATATATATATATATATATATATATATATATATATATATATATATATATATATATATATATATATATATACAAATACATTTCTTCTTGCCAAGCAACAGTACCACTGTAGATCCTTCTATATATATATATATATATATATATATATATATATATATATATATATATATATATATATATATATATATATATATATATATATATATATATATATATATATATATATATATATATATATATATATATATATATATATATATATATATATATATATATATATATATATATATATATATATATATATATATATATATATATATATATATATATATATATATATATATATATATATATATATATATATATATATACATATATATATATATATATACATATATATATATATATATATATATATATATATATATATATATATATATATATATATATATATATATATATATATATATATATATATATATATATATATATATATATATATATATATATATATATATATATATATATATATATATATATATATATATATATATATATATATATATATATATATATACATATATATATATATATATATATATACATATATATATATATATATATATATATATATATATATATATATATATATATATATATATATATATATATATATATATATATATATATATATATATATATATATATATATATATATATATATATATATATATATATATATATATGACTATTTATCACGTCACCGTGATTCATATACAATCAGAAAGCTACAAACGTCCTTTAATATCCATTTCACTCTCACTCGAAATAATATCTTTTCATATATGTTTCCGAAGGATTTTTAGTTGATAATAAGTCCACCGTCCGTGGGGTCCAGAACCAGCGACGGACGAGGAATCAGGACTACAGTGACGCACTAACGAAATCGGCCACAAGAGAGGTATAAGTGAATAACATCTCCCATCAACTCACCCGTCGAACTCAGGTGTTTTTGCGTTTGGAGGCGATATCCACCCACCTCTGCCATGTTGACCGTGTAATACGTTTGTCGCGTAGTCATATTATGACTATTTATCACATCACCGTGATTCATATACAATCAGAAAGCTACAAACGTCCTTTAATATCAATTCACTCTACCTCGAAATAATATATTTTCATATATGTTTCCGAAGGGGAATTTTTTAGTTGATAATAAGTCCACCGTCCCTTGGGGTCGAACCAGCTACGGACGAGGAATCAGGACTACAGTGACGCACTAACGAAATCGGCCACAAGAGAGGTATAAGTGAATAACATCTCCCATCAACTCACCCGTCAAACTCAGGTGTTTTGCGTTTGGCGACGATATCAACCCACCTCTGCCATGTTGACCGTGTAGTGCGTTTGTCGCACGTAGCCATATTATGACTATTTATCACATCACCGTGATTCATATACAATCAGAAAGCTACAAACGTCCTTTAATATCCAATTCACTCTACCTTGGAAATAATATATTTTCATATATGTTTCCGAAGGGGAATTTTTTAGTTGATCATAAGTCCACCGTCCCGTGTGGTCGAACCAGCGACGGACGAGGAATCAGGACTACAGTGACGCACTAACAAAATCGGCCACAAGAGAGGTATAAGTGAATAACATCTCCCATCAACTCACCCGTCAAACTCAGGTGTTTTGCGTTTGGAGACGATATCCACCCACCTCTGCTATGTTGACAGTGTAGTGCGTTTGTCGCTTGCGTAGCCATATTATGACTATTTATCACATCACCGTGATTCATATACAATCAGAAAGCTACAAACGTCCTTTAATATCAGTTCACTCTACCTCGGAAATAATATATTTTCATATATGTTTCCGAAGGAATTTTTAGTTGATAATAAGTCCACCGTCCCGTGAGGTCGAACCAGCGACGGACGAGGAATCAGGACTACAGTGGCGCACTAACGAAATCGGCCACAAGAGGTATAAGTGAATAACATCTCCCATCAACTCACCCGTGAAACTCAGGTGTTTTGCGTTTGGCGACGATATCAACCCACCTCTGCCATGTTGACCGTGTAGTGCGTTTGTCGCACGTAGCCAAATTATGACTATTTATCACATCACCATGATTCATATACAATCAGAAAGCTACAAACGTCCTTTAATATCAATTCACTCTACCTTGAAATAATATATTTTCATATATGTTTCCGAAGGGAATTTTAGTTGATAATAAGTCCACCGTCCCGTGGGTCGAACCAGCGACGGACGAGGAATCAGGACTACAGTGACGCACTAACGAAATCGGCCAAAAGAGAGGTATAAGTGAATAACATCTCCCATCAACTCACCCGTTGAACTCAGGTATTTTGCGTTTGGAGACGATATCCACCCACCTCTGCCATGTTGACCGTGTAGTGCGTTTGTCGCACGTAGCCATATTATGACTATTTATCACATCACCGTGATTCATATACAATCAGAAAGCTACAAACGTCTTTTAATATCCAATTCACTCTGCCTCGGAAATAATATATTTTCATATATGTTTCGAAGGAATTTTTAGTTGATAATAAGTCCACCGTCCCGTGAGGTCGAACCAGCGACGGACGAGGAATCAGGACTACAGTGACGCACTAACGAAATCGGCCACAAGACAGGTATAAGTGAATAACATCTCCCATCAACTCACCCGTCGAACTCAGTTGTTTTGCGTTTGGAGGCGATATCCACCCACCTCTGCCATGTTGACCATGTAGTGCGTTTGTCGCACTTAGCCATAATATGACTATTTATCACATCACCATGATTCATATACAATCAGAAAGCTACAAACGTCCTTTAATATCAATTCACTCTACCTCGGAAATAATATATTTTCATATATGTTTCCGAAGGGGAATTTTTTAGTTAGTAATAAGTCCACCGTCCCGTGGGGTCGAACCAGCGACGGACGAGGAATCAGGACTGCAGTGACGCACTAACGAAATCGGCCACAAGAGAGGTATAAGTGAATAACATCTCCATCAACTCACCCGTCGAACTCAGGTGTTTTGCGTTTGGAGACGATATCCACCCACCTCTGCCATGTTGACCGTGTAGTGCATTTGTCGCACGTAGCCATATTATGACTATTTATCACATCACCGTGATTCATATACAATCGAAAGCTACAAACGTCCTTTAATATCAATTCTCTCTACCTCGGAAATATTATATTTTCATGTATGTTTCGAAGGAATTTTTAGTTGATAATAAGTCCACAGTCCCGTGGTCGAACCAGCGACGGACGAGGAATCAGGACTACAGTGACGCACTAACGAAATTGGCCACAAGAGAGGTATAAGTGAATAACATCTCCCATCAACTCACCCGTCGAACTCAGGTGTTTTGCGTTTGGAGACGATATCCACCCACCTCTGCCATGTTGACCGTGTAGTGCATTTGTCGACGTAGCCATATTATGACTATTTATCACATCACCGTGATTCATATACAATCAGAAAGCTACAAACGTCCTTTAATATCCAGTTCACTCTACCTCGGAAATAATATATTTTCATATATGTTTCCGAAGGAATTCCACAGTTGAATAATAAGTCCACCGTCCCGTGGGGTCGAACCAGCGACGGACGAGGAATCAGGACTACATTGACGCACTAACGAAATCAGCCACAAGAGAGGTATAAGTGAATAACATCTCCCATCAACTCACTCGTCGAACTCAGGTGTTTTGTGTTTGGAGACGATATCCACCCACCTCTGCTATGTTGACCGTGTAGTGCGTTTGTCGCACGTAGCCATATTATGACTATTTATCACATCACCGTGATTCATATACAATCAGAAAGCTACAAATGTCCTTTAATATCCAATTCACTCTACCTCGGAAATAATATATTTTCATATATGTTTCCGAAGGGGAATTTTTTAGTTGATAATAAGTCCACCGTCCCGTGGGGTTGAACCAGCGACGGACGAGGAATCAGGACTACAGTGACGCACTAACGAAATCGGCCACAAGAGAGGTATAAGTGAATAACATCTCCCATCAACTCACCCGTCGAACTCAGTTGTTTTGCGTTTGGAGACGATATCCACCCACCTATGCCATGTTGACCGTGTAGTGCGTTTTTCGAACGTAGCCATATTATGACTATTTATCACATCACCGTGATTCATATACAATCGAAAGCTACAAACGTCCTTTAATATCCAATTCACTCTACCTCGGAAATAATATATTTTCATATATGTTTCGAAGAATTTTAGTTGATAATAAGTCCACCGTCCGTGTGGTCGAACCAGCGACGGACGAGGAATCAGGACTGCAGTGACGCACTAACGAAATCGGCCACAAGAGAGGTATAAGTGAATAACATCTCCCATCAACTCACCCGTCGAACTCAGGTGTTTTGCGTTTGGAGACGATATCCACCCACCTCTGCCATGTTGACCGTGTAGTGCGTTTGTCATATGAAGCCATATTATGACTATTTATCACATCACCGTGATTCATATACAATCAGAAAGCTACAAACGTCCTTTAATATCCAATTCACTCTACCTCGGAAATAATATATTTTCATATATGTTTCCGAAGGGGAATTTTTTAGTTGATAATAAGTCCACCGTCCCGTGGGGTCGAACCAGCGACGGACGAGGAATCAGGACTACAGTGACGCACTAACGAAATCAGCCACAAGAGAGGTATAAGTGAATAACATCTCCCATCAACTCACCCGTCGGAAACAAATATGAAAATATATTATTTCCGAGGTAGAGTGAATTGGATATTAAAGGACGTTTGTAGCTTTCTGATTGTATATGAATCACGGTGATGTGATAAATAGTCATAATATGGCTACGTGCGACAAACGCCTGATCATGAAAAACAACCCGGCCCCCACAGTGCAGGATCCCCTGAAGAAAACGAACGTGGTCTACCAATACAAATCCCCAGTTCGGGAATACTCCGGCACCTACGTCGGGATGACCACGATGAGATTTTCCAAGACGATCTCCTGCCACGCTCAGGAAGGTGCCATCCACAATCACGTCAAGAACATTCACAATATTAGAATCTCCCGAAAGGACTTAATTCCTAATATCAAAATTATTGATAAGGCGACAGACCACCGTCGCCTCCGCCTTCTGGAGGCCCTGCACATTGGAAAGGAGAGACCTAGCCTCAACACCATGCAGGAGACGTCCCTCCTCCCGACTGTGGTATGTAGGGCGTCGTCCGCCAGGACTTCGGAGCTGGATGAACGAACCAATCAATCAGGTGGTGCCCCCATCTACCGACAGTGACCGTCCCAACACTACCCTTCCAGTCTCCAACGTCCGCACGCTGAGACCAGTGCGAACATCGACCTCTGGGAGACGGTTTGGCCCAGGGGCTTATTCCCCTGAATCAGCCAATGAAAATTCAGCCCTCACAATACGGGACACCCGGGAAATTATAAATACCGTCTGACGACCCCATTCCAGCCAGAACAAGCCCACCTTTCCTTGAGAATGAATCGATGATACAGTTGGAAACGTTGGAATTCTGCTACGCTCTTAGAACAACGACAAAGATTCTACAGTGCACGAGAAGACGACAAACCCTGATTTCCAGGAACTCTACGGTGATCAAACACCACCTTTAACTTCCATTTCTTTTATGGAATAAAAAATCACTATTACAAGAAAGCAGTTCCTTATCCAGACTATGAACATCGACAAGTTATTAACAAATACCAGCCCTGACGAGAAGAAAATAATAAGAAGAATTGAGAAGACCATATATAAAATCAATTCCACTGATGCTGCCATTCTCTTTAACAAAACATGCTTGAAAGGGGATCTGTTACCTTCAAATAATAATAATAATAATGCAAGATGGCTTATTGAAGCTCTCACATTTTAATTTTAGACAAATGGAATTTGTTCTACCCAGATAACCTAGAGCTGAATTTCAAGTATACAAATGAAAATCTTAAATCAACCCATCTTTTGTTCAATTTTTCTTATATGTTCGTTCCTTTGAAGTGGCGCTGCAGTGGTATAAGTGGTATAAAGCTGCGTGGGAGAACTCTGAATGACAGTCTAGCTGTAGGGGAGGGAAAAGGGAAAGGAGATGGGGAGGGAGGTGGAGGGAAGGGGATGGTGTAAGGAAGGGAGAGAGTGATGGGTTTGTGTTGACGGTCTGACTGAAAGTTCTACTTTTTTTCATGTGAACGTTCACCCTTCGAACAATAGTAGGTGAACAGACAGGTATTAATGTAGTGACTGTCCCTTTTATCCAGGTACTAGATGATCAACCCGGCACTGCCGGGAAAATTCTGGATGACAACCAATAAACTCTCTCTCTCTCTCTCTCTCTCTCTCTCTCTCTCTCTCTCTCTCTCTCTCTCTCTCTCTCTCTTTCTGTACATTAAGTCAAGACTTAATGTACAGATAGTTGAGGATGATGAAACTGAGGATGAGGAAGAAGAGGAAAACAAAATAGAAGAAAATAAGACCGAAGAGTTAGAAAACAATAATGAAAACAAAGAACAGGATAAGAGTATGGATGCAGAGAAACTCACAGATTCTACATATGAGGCAATACAACATCATACATATGAAGAAATAAACTATGAAATGACAATACAAAAAGAAATAGAGGTTGTACCCTGATATACATATTGAAGGGAAAGAACAAGAAAAAAAAGAAAAAGAAAGACATAGGCTGTACTCTTTTGAAAAGAGGAAACTGCAGATTCGGTGAAAGATGTCACTACAGACATCCCTTGATGTGTCACAACTATGAGATTTATGGCAAATGTGCATATCTAGACGGCTATGAGGTTTAATGCAGCGATCTACATCCAAAAATATGTAAAAACCTGAAAGAAGGAAAAGGTTGCAAATTCAAAAAAAGTGCAGGTATATGCATCCTGTTGCCATGAAGAATGAAAATCAAAAGCAAATACATATAAAAAATCAAAGTAAAAATGAAACAAATAAAGAGAGGAATAAAGAATATGAGGTGAAGGAAAAAGCAAGCCGGCACCACGTTATGAAATCTCAGCACCACGATATGAGGCATCAGCACCCAGGTACAGTGCAACAAAGCAATGTATCTATGATGCAAATGAATAGTGCAGATATGGAGATAGATGCAGATACAATGACAAAATGAATAATTATGAAGATGGAAGATCAACTATTTTGGAAAAGTTGGATTTTTTAATGTCCGAAGTTATGGAAATGAAGAAAAGAACAACATATCAGAGCAGGAAAGAGACATGGGAAAATCCTTATTATTACCCATATTAGATAATGGGGATAATAGGCTAGGAGTATTAGCTTTAACCTGGACATCGCTGGTAACAAGCTGATTTTTGCAGCATAGGTGCAGAATTATGTGTAGAATCACATACTAAAAAGTCCCCAGGAATCCCCCTTGTGCAACCTTAGAAATTCAAGATGGCGTCCAAAATGGCCGTCATTTTCCAATTTTAGCATAACTTAGCTTGTAGGCAACATACAAACAAAAATTTGGTGTCTATTGCTATATTTTTAAGTAGAAGGAATCTAAAACAATATATAACTACAAGATCAACAACTTATAATTAATATAAAGCAAGATGGCGGCCAAAATTGATGATTTTTTTTCAATTTAAGCATATCTTTGCTTCATGACGAGGTACAAAAAAATTTATATATATATTTTTTTGGTATCTAAATGTGTTTACTGCAGCAATCAAATAAAATTATATTTCTAGAAGATCAGAAAATTTCACACAACTAAAAAGCAAGATGGTGTCCAAAGTGGCACCAAAGATAGGCACACAAGTTTTCATATCATATTATCCAGAATTTTAACAAAACTGACCAAACATTTTGGGGTTGAAGAAGACAATTAATTTTATTATAATGGGGTTCAAAAGTTTGTCAATTTATATAATATGCATAATTCTGCTTATTATATAAGCTGACAAACTCTGGATCCCATAATAATAAAGTTAACAATTATACAATATTTTAATATTCTAGTGATGTTTCATCAAGAGTTGGTGCCTTCTCTTCCTCTTCATCACTGATATTAAGAGGTGGAGCAGTGTTATTGCATGAATGGCCGTTGCACTTGCTGCACATTGCTGTGCAAAATAGGCCTAGCTTCTTGCAGCTGCATATCATGTTACTGCATCCCCCTGGCTTACATCCACAAGAAACCATTGTAAGAAGGTTTTCAGGGGCAACTGGAATGTCCATTTCTAGTGGAACAAGTGTTCCATCTTGAAATCTCCATCCCCATTCTGTTGGATTTAGACTGTTGCCCATCCACTCCTGTACTGCAAGATATGTGCGATAGGAGTGTTGCTTTGCTGCAGCACTTGTTGGTGGTAAACTGGCCAAGTTGAACTCTGAACTTAGGAACTTCGAGCAACAGCTCTCTTGTAAGATACATGACGGTACTCGTTGAGAGAACTATAATTACTGGCACCATAGAGTTGCAGAATAAAGTCTTCACCAGCTTGCTTCACTTCATCATGAGTGCATCCACTCTTCATAAATGTAACGAGAGAGCCGTGTTCATTTTTCTTTTGTACCATCTTGAAAGCTTTTGACTTTCCCTGACGATAAATTGCTGACACCGTATCACAACCTGTCACTGCATGCAGAGGCATTAAATAATTTTGGTTCCTCCTATGGCATGCTGAATTTCCCGTATGCTGAAAACAGTTATAGGATTGCTGCGACATAACATGTACATATCTGCAGAACTGCTTGCTTGAGCAACTAACATGACAAGCAAATCAGTATCTGTACCAACAACGGTAACTGAAGTCAGTTCAATGTCTGCTACAGCTAGGGCTGTTGTAACAATTAACCTGTCTGCATAAGCATCTGCTTGTTTTACTAGTACACCGGCTGCTAGCATCTTTTCACTAAGCATTTGAATGAGCCTTTTTTTGTTGTTGCTGTTGGCCAGGAATGCAGTTTGACTGGTGGTTGTGGGCATAGTTTCCTCAAAATTATATCACTAGAAATGCACTTTTGGGCTCTCCGTGTCTGTTCAGCAACCTTTGTGGAGGTCACATTGCCATATCCATCATAAACCACTGTAGATTGAGCTCCATAATGTCTGAGGACATAAGAGATGTAAGTCTGGCAGACACTTGCATATGTAGATGGTTGTGGCCAAACAACTGACTGAAGCAGATGACCACCATCCAAGACAAAGAGTCCATTCTCTGGCAAATTAGCATTCTCACTAAATGATTTTAGGACATCACCCAGGGCCTTCTTAGCTGGCTTGCGCATTATACCATCTTTAAAGAGGGAAGGTGGTTGAGGAGCAAGTTCATAGATAAGAAAGTTTCCATTTCTGAGCTGTTATTCAGGATGCATGTTATCCGATTAAATAATTGAGTTGGATTAACATCAACCTGCTGTCCCCTGATTTTAACTGTCCTATCCTTTGCACCAATTGAGTCACCTTGTCATTGCGGTGTAGAATGATATTTGTAAACTTCTTCCTGACATTTCAGATGCTGCCTTACAACCAACATCTACAGCACTATCACAACTCACAGATGTATCAGCGACAATTCCTGTGGCCACAGACACTAAACGATCTGGATTGTATCCAGCAAAAGGTGGATGAGCTTGCAGCCATCCTATAAAGATATGGAGATCCTTGTTATCTCTTGTGATACTACTTTGGCGAAGGTCTTTATGTTGTTCTGATGTACCAGTATGAATACCTGTGAACTGTTCCAGTGCATCACATATAGGAGCACAGAGAGGAAGTGCATGCACCCACTTTGTCAAAGTACTGTCTGTGATGCCTCGGCCGTGAGTCATTCCTCCAGAGCATTTCAGTGATTTCATTAAGAACTGCTCAATTGTTTGATCAGAGAAGTTGCCGCCCCAAAAAGAATCACAACGACGTATAGTGAAGTAACCTTTCTCCGTAAATAGTCGGTATTCTTCATCTGGTATGGTTTCGTCTAGTCTTTCCATTTGTTGCAAGTACAACCGAGCAGATTTGGCATAATTAAGATGCCCTGCTGCATGGAAGTGGGGAATCATTTCCCTCACACAATCGAGATGCATTTTCCAGTTTCCTGTCCTTTCTGCTCTGATAAAATGCTGCAGAAGAGCCACTTGCCGAATATATTGCACCCAAAGTTTTCCTGTTCTGCTTTGGCTGGCTGCCTGGTCCAATAGTTGAGAAATTATCTTATGCAGATGCTGGATACATTCCTCTTCAGATACTGCAGGGGCTTCCTTGTCATGGTCAAGAAGTGCTTTGTGAAGATATTGTATGCGATCCTTGTCAATACTATCCAAAGCCCCTGGTGCACTCATCAAGACAACAAGTAGGGCAGCTGAAGTAAAGATGTGGGCACGGAGAGAACGAGAAAGGCATGACCAGACAGCATGTGCATGACACATCCCTTAGCATATACTGTCTCCCAAAGTTCTGCTAGTCCACTGCCTGTCATGATATACCCAATGCTGCCTTGATAAGACATGAGGAGGTGAAATCCACCAAGCCTGACTATAATTTTGTTAAGGTTTTCTGAAGAAGCTACTATTTCTGCCGCCTTGATGTATAGTGGTTGATCAAAGGTGACTGGACAAATTACTAAGCCATGCTTTTCGCATTGCTCTTGCGCAAAACATAGGGCTGTGTAGATAGTGGTGGGATTAGAGGGATCCAGATTGATGAAAGGCAGAGTTTCTATTCTTGATGTCTTATACTCTTCACAATTACTGGCCACTTTCATGAAACCACTCCATGATGGAAAAGGGGGTAATTCAAGAACATAACCAACAACCCAGAGGAAATCTAGTGACTCTGCAGACTGGAAAAGATTGAGATTCTCTTCAGAAGCTTCCAGAGGCTCCACCACAATAGATGCTAAACCAGGAACAGCAGGTTTGCTAAATGTTCTAATAGGAATCTGTCCAAAGGCACCAACTATTTCTGCAGATGGCACTTTTACTTTACGTTTTATTGCTGAAGTGTCTTTGATCCCAGGAGGAGTTATACATGCTATACCACCCATACTATGAAAAGTATTATGTCCATTGACAGTAGCAACATTAAAATCTGCATTGTCAAAAACAAATTGTGTGAAACCATCCAAATGGTAGGATGGTTCACTTCCAGCTATTAAGGCATGTTCAAATCTCTGAACCTCTTTGTAGTCATCAGCAAAACTCACACTGTTCAAGATGTCTATGATCTCACGGGATGCATATTTACGGTGTATGTAGACAGCAATTCCCAGAAGTATGGGTGAAACAAAGGATCTGGGTCTACAGGCAGAAATTATTGCATGTGATATGGAGATGCATTTCCTATTTGAAACTGTCTGACTTTTGCCCTTACGATCAACTAATTTGTGGAGGAAGCGCTGCAAAGAATTGGGTATCATTGTTGCTCCATTGTCAGTTGCTTCCATGCTTGCATATTCATCACAGTCATAAATTGTCAACCTGATATCATTCAGAATGATTGAAGCAGCCATATCTATGATACGATCACTCTGGCTCTTAGTATCAATCACTTTATCAGTTATCCATTTCTCATGGAGGATTCTGTGTGCAGAGTCTCAGCTCACAACCTTTGATTTTCCAGCAAGGCTGGTTATGACAATTTCTTCACCATAATGCTCCTTGAGTTTACGATTAAGTTGTTTATTAGAGTAGCCTTCATTTCCATCCAAGTATTTGTCCATCCATTCTGATAGTTCCTGAAGAGAATACTGGCACTCATCATTGTCATCAAGAAACTGACAGAGCTTAGAGAATGCTTCTTCCTCTGATTCTCATTTTGATTTTCCTCATTCCCCTTAATTTTATAAAACAATTGAGCACACTGTCTATGGTATTTAGCTTCAGCTGCAACTAGGTCATAAACATGTTGAATACGTTGTGTCACATCACTACCCCACTTGTCTTGCCTTTCTTTTGCAAGTTTTAAGATTTTGGTCTGGAATTCCAAGGTTTCTACATTACTTACTGCCCTTTTTCTATGTTTGGCAAGTTTGGCATTCTGAGTAACAGGCTCTGTACAGAAAAAGCAATCACTTTTGATGTCAAATATAGGGGTACTTGACCGAAGTTCAGGAGCATTGTCTTCTTCTTCTTGGTGACACTCAGATTTTCTCTTTGCTGAAGTGATTGAGCTTCTCCTTGTGTACTGTTTCCTACATTGGACATGAATTCTCAGTGGTGTTGCACTTTCAAAGGTTTTATGAAGGCCATCATTGCGCTCTAAGCTTGAAGTCACAAGAGTTTGGCGTCCTTTTCCCCAACTATTATAGTTTTAGGTGAGCTATCCTCACAACTCTCTTTGCATATACTACAAGACATATCTGTTGCCTGAAATTATAAGTAGATATTTACATTTATATTCTTTTAGCAGTATGTTTAAAAATAGACATGGATCATTATAGTTGTACAAAGCTGTAGTTCATTTGGGAGGGCAAATTTTCCCGAGTTTTAAACATCACCATGTACTTGGGTAACAAATACCAAGTAACTGTTAAATTATGTAAAGAAAGTAAAAATTTTAAGAAGTTTAGCAAAACTGTTCTTTATTTAGAGTATATCATGCATGCATCCTCTTATGTGAGACTATGCTCTAAAGCTCATCTTCATATGCACGACTTAGCCTACGTCAGTGAATTTTTTCATTTTTACCTGCCTAGTCACAAAAAAATCGCTTAGGCCTAATCGGATAAAGAGATTATTTCATTATTTTTAAGTCATTAAATGGTGTGTGGAGGTGACCCCATCAATTATCATCTTTTCATTCGAGTGTTATGAAGTACGAGTGTGACCCAGTGTTGCCATTTGCACGATAACTATCATACATTACGATAATTAAGGTTCTAGGATGATAGCATTTATGCCTATACGAAAGTGTTTTCCTCTATAATTGAGTAGCAAATAGCAGAAAAAAAACCTGAAAACAGACGAATTATAAGAAAATATGAGCTCTAAAAACCAAATTTGAGCAAAAACTGACCATGTACGATAATTTTGTTGATAATTATTGTACAATATACAATATGTAATAATGAGAATCTGGCACCCCTGGTGGAAATCCAGAGGAGGCACGCTTCAGATCTAGAAAAAGATTAAAATGAGGTGGCAAATGGCAACCCTGGATTTCAGTAACCTAGTGACAGCGTTTGAGTGAGAATGTATTACAGTGTTCTCCTGAAATGTTAAAATCTCCAAGGGTTTTGTTATTTTAATGATGAAAGAGAACACAAAACCACTTCATTAAGCACTACACTTTATACACGTCACTTTAGGTCACTATGAGAACAGTTAATAGCATGGTAAATTAATAATCAAACTTTCCTTCACCAACACACACCATTCCATGACTTTCATGGTTTCACATTCACAAGGTAACGTTGTCACTATTTTCCTGTTTCTTAAACACACTAAAGCCATATCGTATAACTATTAATGCCTTATCAAAAGTTCGCAGAATGAAACCGTTTTCTTTCTATTACCCTTAGAGTATTAGCCACAAAAATAAATATAATAAACAAGGAGAACTGAGAGCAGACCGTCAACTGTCTGCTTGGTGTGTTTCCTCTTCGCTAGCAGTATAGCCAGAACACAGAACATTGCAAACTTGCAATATGCTGAGCATAACATTATCTTATTATTATACTGTAATTATACATTCAGTTTCTATTATCACACTTTACAATTTCCTTACTGACTACTGTTCCTAATTACGTTATTCTTCATCCTTGGTTTCTACGCCTCTGTGTATTTTCAAGCTCAGAATATTCAAAAAAGGTGGTAATATTGGGCGCCATCTTGGATTATGCTACTTACAAGCTGTTGATCTTCTAAATACCTATTCTATTATAATTCTTATACCTGAAAACATAGGGATAGCCACCAAGTTTATGTTTGTATCTCGTCTAGAAACAAAGTTATGAAAAAAATTGAAAATAACAGCCATTTTGGACGCCAGCTTGAATTTCCAAGGTTGCACAGGGGGGATACCCGGGGACTTTTAGTATGTCATTCTATGTATGTTCCTGCATCTATCCTGAAAAAATCAGCTTGTTACCAGCTATGTCCAGGTTTTGGGTCAAAATTGACTAATACTCTTGGACTATAAAACGCAAAATCTCATAGTGGTGAATGCACAGGGTTTAGTTTCGAGTAACTCAAAAAGAGAAATAGAGTTCTTTGAAGAACTAACCCAAACTGAAAAAACAGATATAATGAATATAAGTGAAACCTAGTACTCACAAGAGACTGGTAATGATGATCAGATAAAGAGTTTCCAAACTTATAGATCAGATAGAAAAAATAGGAATCAAGGGGGAACAGCGATATATGGGAGAAAGGTAAATCAAGGAAAAATATGTGAGAAATATAGTAACACACAATGTGAATTAATAGCAGTAAAATTTGAATCTGAAAAATGAGTAAATATTGTAATATACAGACCCCCTAATACTAAAGAGTTTGACATAACAATTGACAAATTGGATGATATACGTAGAAATCACAAAGACTGGACTATTCTCCTATCCGGAGACTTTAACTTTCCTCTTGTAGAATGGAAAGAACGAATAGGAGACTGTGGTTGTATTTATACGTATAAAAAGGAGAGTAATAGTAGCACAGAAGATAAGAGGCAAGTTGAAAAGCTATTAGATATACTACTAGAACATAACATTCAGCAAATAAATCACCTGCCAACAAGAAAGGATAATATTTTAGACCTAGTATTTGTGAATGCGGTGAACTATGTTAAAGAAATAATAGTATGTAAAACAAGTATTTCGGACCATAATGTCATAGAATTAACAGTCCGTTCCAAAGCACACGAAAACAGAGATAAGCAAGAGAAGAAAAAATGGGAAGGATATGGAAAATACAATTTCTATAGTAAAAATGTAAATTGGTCAAAAATAAATGAAGAATTAAACAAAGACTGGGAAAACATATTCATAAGTGATAATATACAGGTAAATACGGATATATCATATAAAATATTAGAGGAAATAGTGGAGAAATATATACCGAAGAAGAAAAGTAAACATCAGTCACGCATACCAAGAGACAGAAGGATCTTGTTCCAGAAAATCAGAAAGTGGCAAAAAGGTCTTGCAAAAGAAAAGAATGCATGGAAAGTGATGGAACTAAAAATTAAGATAGAAAATGCAGAACAAAAGATTATACAGTCAAAAGAAAATGAAAAACCGGACCTAGAAGAAAGGACCCCAAAAAAACAAGCAAAACCCTAAATTTTTTTACTCATATGCGGAAAAGATGAATAAAATAACAATAGAAACAAGCCCTCTAAGAATTGAAGGGCGATTAACAAATGAAAAAAAGCAAATATGTAACACATTAGCAGAAAGGTATAAGAGTGAATTTAAACTAGAATACAGAAATAGGAGATGAAAATAGTGAATATTTATCAGACATACATATTACTGAAGCCGATATTGTGCAGGCTATTAATGAAATTAAAAATGGATCAGCAGCAGGACCAGACGGCATACCTGCCATTTTGTTAAAGAAAGTGGTTCATTCAATGGCAAAGCTGCTCGCAATATTATTAGGGCAAAGTATAGATACAGGCAAGATTTACGATGAGCATAAATTAGCATATATTACCCCTACTTTCAAAGGTGGATCAAGACCAGAGGCAAGTAATTATACACCTGTGAGTCTGACATCTCATATTATGAAAGTTTATGAAAGGGTAGTGAAAAAATATATAATGAAACATTTAATGAAAAATAGTTTATTTAATATAGGACAACATGGTTTTGTACTCGGAAAAAGTACACAAACCCAACTGTTAGTCCACCATGAAAGCATATATAAAAATATGATAAATGAAAAAGATACAGATGTGGTTTACCTAGACTTTGCAAAGGCTTTTGACAAGGTAGACCATAATATATTAGCAAAAAAAATTAGAAAACATAACATTGTGGAGAAAATAGGAAGATGGATAAAAGAATTTTTGCAAAACAGAAAACAGATAGTGATTGCAAACCACGAGAAATCGGATGAAGCTACGGTAATATCTGGTGTGCCACAAGGTACGGTGTTAGCTGCATTGCTGTTTGTGATTATGATTGCAGACATAGACAGTAATGTTAAGGACTCGGTAGTGAGAAGTTTCACCAGTGACACAAGAATAAGTAGAGAAATTACTTGTGATGAAGATAGGAACTTGCTATAAAGAGACCTAAACAAAATATATAAATGGGCAGAGGTAAATAGGAAGGTATTTAACTCTGATACATTTGAATCAATAAACTATGGTGATAAAGAAGGAATGCTATATGCATATAAAGGTCCTAATAACGAGACAATCACAAATAAGGAAGCAGTTAAAGACCTTGGTGTGATGCTGAATAGGAATATGTTATGCAATGATCAAATAGCAATACTATTGGCAAAATGCAAAGCAGAAATTGGAATGTTGTTCTGACACTTCAAAACAACAAAAGCTGAACACATGATTATGCTTTATAAAACGTACGTACGTAGTCCACTTGAATATTGCAATATGATATGGTACCCACACTACCAAAAGGATATTGCACAAATAGAGAGTGTATAAAGGTTCTTTACAGCTAGAATAGAAGTTAAGGACCTTGACCACTAGGAAAGACTACAAATCTTAAATTTATATAGTCTTGAAAGGAGAAGAGAACGCTACATGATAATCCAGGCATGGAAACAGATAGGAGGAATTACGGAAAACATCATGGAGCTAAAAATATCAGAAAGAGCGAGCAGAGGTAGATTAATAGTGCCCAAAACTATACCAGGAAAACTAAGGAAAGCACACAGGACATTAATCCACCATGCACCAGCATTGATAATGTAGTGTCTATTCAATGTGCTACCAGCTCATCTGAGGAACATATTAGGAGTGAGCGTAGATGTGTTTAAGAATAAACTCGACAAATATTTAAGATGCATCCCAGACCATCCAAGATTGGAAGATGCAAAATATACTGGAAGATGCATTAGCAATTCTCTGGTAGACATCAGAGGTGCCTCACACTGAGGGACCTGGGGTAACCCAAACGAACTGTAAGGTCTGTAGGTAAGGTAAGGTCTCTCTAATGCATGCTTTACTGCCCCCTCTCTCTCTCTCTCTCTCTCTCTCTCTCTCTCTCTCTCTCTCTCTCTCTCTCTCTCTCTCTCTCATTTTTCCACCTCTTCCCCTTCTCTAACACACCTCTACTCTCTCTCTCTCTCTCTCTCTCTCTCACTCTCTCTCTCTCTCTCTCTCTCTCTCTCTCACTCTCTCCCTTTCCTGCTAAGATAATTGCTTCATTTACCTTGCCCAGCATTTTTTACATTTTATATTTCACCCTTTATTACCACCCATTTTTACCAAAGATGAACTTGGACTTAAAGGACATCGGGAGTGTGACTATTCATCTCAGCGACCTCAAAAACTATGGATTAGACACTAATATCTGTCATTTTTGACATTTTGTTGTTCACCCCTTCTCACCCCTCTTCCTATCGGGGCTGAACTTGGACTTAAAGGGCATCAGGAGTGTCACCATTCATCTCAGCGACCTCAAAAACTATCTTTTCCAGATAGGGAATCATATGTATACCGGAATGAGGTATAATAAACCCATACAGGTTATTTACTTGCTACCGGAATGAGGTATAATAAACCCATACAGTTTATTTACTTGCTAAGTCTACAGGCTGAACCAGCCCTGTTTCAGGGAAGCCCTACCCACCCCCAACCCTCTGGTGCTAGTGGTGTCTTTTCCCCACAGTATTCTTTTCGAGATAGTAAGTCATATGTATACCAAGTTTCGTTGAAATTGCCCAATTTGTTTAAAAGTTATGCTGGAACACACATACATCATTATATATATATATATATATATATATATATATATATATATATATATATATATATATATATATATATATTTATATATATATATATATATATATATATATATATATATATATATATATATATATATATATATATATATATTATATATATATATACATATATACATATATATATATATATATATATATATATATATATATATATATATATATATATATATATATATATATATATATATATATATATATATATATATATATATATATATATATATATATATATATATATATATATATATATATATATATATATATATATATATATATATATATATATATATATATATATATATATATATATATATATATATATATATATATATATATATATATATATATATATATATATATATATATATATATATATATATATATATATAGATTACTGTGCTGTCTGTCCCTTTTACCTAGGTATTTCTGTGATGACTGTCCCTTTTATCCAGGTATTACTGTGATGACTGACCCTTTTATCCAGAAATTACTGTGGTGACTGTCCCTTTTATCCCAGTGTTAATGTTCTGTCTGTCCCTCTTATTCAGGCATTACTGTGTTGACTGCTCATTTTATCCAGGTATTACTTTGGTGACTGTCCCTTCTATCTAGGTATTACTGTGGTGACTGTCCATTTTATCCATGTATTACTGTGATTTCTGACACCTTTAGCCAGTATTACTCTGCTGTATGCCCCTTTTATCCACTATTACTCTGGTAATTGTCCCTTTTATCCAGGTATTACTATGCTGTCTGCCCCCGTTAACCAAGTATTACTGTGTTGCCTGCCCCCTTTAACCTGGTATTACTGTACTGTATTTCCCTTTATCCAGGTATTACTATGCTGCTTGTCCCCTTTAACCAGCTGTTGCTTTGCTGTCTGTCCCCTTTAACCAGGTATTAATGTACTATCTGTCCTTTTGTATCCTGGTATAACTGATGTGAATGTCCCTTTTATCCCGATATTACTGTGGCGACTGTCATCTTTATCCAGATATTGCTGTGCTGTCTGTCCCTTTCATCCAGATATTACTGTGGTGACTGTCCCTTTTATCCAGTTATTACTGTGCTGTCTGATACCTTTAACCAGGTATTACTGTACTGTTTGTCACTTTTAACCAGGTATCACTGTGCTGTCTGTCACTTTTACCCAGGTATTACTGTGGTGACTGTCCCTTTTATCCAGGTATTACTATGCTGTCTGCCCCCTTTAACCAGCTATTACTGTGCTGTCTGTCCCCTTTAACCAGTTATTACTGTACTATCTGTCCCTTTTATCTGGTTATTGTTGCGGTGACTGTCCCTGTTATCCAGCTATTCATATGGTGACTATCCCTTTTATCCAAATATTACTCTGCTGTCTGTCCCTTTTATCCAGGTATTACTGTGGTGACTGAAAAACATTTTTAATAATATATTTCTATGGTCTCGAGTACATGAAGTGAGATATGATAAACCCTTAGACTTTATTTACCACATAAATTGCAAAGGGAAGGGGGAAGGGGAAAGAGGTGGATGTACTGTTTTCAAATCTACCTTGTTATCTAAGTTGGGTTAAATTATGGCCACATGCCAAATTTTGTCTAGATTTGTCAAGCAGTTTCAGTTTTCTATAGCGCACAAATATACAAACAAACATACAAACATATACATTCACACACACATGTATATATATATATATATATATATATATATATATATATATATATATATATATATATATATATATATATATATATATATATATATGTGTATGTGTGTGTGTGTGTGTGTAGTGTGTATATTCATTAATAATAATAAAAATAACAGTAGCAGCATTAGTAATATTATTAATAAACGTGCTCATATGCTTCTTCTAAGCTGAATGATTATCTAGGCAACCAGCACAGAAAGGTGCACACATTATGCCACATTACTATCCATTTCAGGGACCACGAGTCATCGTTTTTCTCAAATATCTTTCAAACTAATTATTTGATGGAAGTGGTACTTTGACACAGTGTACAAAACACCTCCCGCTAATTTTTGGTAATATAGTACATTGTCAATATGGTGTTAGTTAAGGCCATTTACTCTTGACTTTTAAAGGCAAAGTCTCATGAGTCAGCAGGCCTAAACTGCGCCATCAAACGTCCACTATCCCCCACAGACAGGAAAGGGGAGGCGGAGATGGGGAGGCCAGGAAAGTGGGTTGAGGGAGGGATGAGGAGGGGAAGGGAGAGGGAGGAACAGGAGGGGGGTAATGGACGTTCGAATGCAGAGTTTGGAGATGCTTGGCAACACCAAGTAAGTCAAGAGTAAATGCCTTAACTAAAACCATTTTACAATGCACTATATTACCAAAAATTAGGGGGGGTGTCTTGTATACAGTGACAAAGTACCATTTCGATCAGATAATTAGTTTGAAAGACATTTGAGAAAAATGATGACTCGTGGTCCCTGAAATGGAGAGTAGTTACAAATAATTGTGACATAACTGATAACAGCAACAGGTATTCTACTGAACATGACATAGCTAAATTAACCCTATTAATAATAGTCAGCAAAAGTCCACGGGCAACGCCAGCCCTGTTTAGCTTCTGGTGTGCAAACAAACAAACGTTTCAGAGTTTTAGTAATATATATATATATATATATATATATATATATATATATATATATATATATATATATATATATATATATATATATATATATATATATATATATATATATATATATATATATATATATATATATACACATACGTGTGTACTTGTGTGTGTGTGTATTATGTGTGTGTCAAACTTTGAGCGTCCTTTTCTTAACCTTTTATTGTTTAGAACATTCATATTGGATAGTGAGCATTATCTAAATATGCCTGTTACTCCAAGATGCCTCAAGAAAATACTACCTATATGACAAAGGACAGTTGTTAATTTCATATATTTCTGTAAACAGCATAGGATTTGGTGGTGGTTATGGAACCGACATAGCTTACTCACTGACACCCATAATCACAATTTATTCAGTTAAGCATGGTACCATTACAATAGTTAAAATGCTAAAAGTTGTAAGTTCAGCTGGACTCTGATTATAATTTCTTGTTTTTTTTTTATTTATGCATTCTTTGTTTTAGAAATGTAGAATGTAATGCTGATGAAAGTGGAGTGTTCAGAATTGCTTCGGTAATTCTAAAACGTACTCTTCTGGTCCATATCCCAATATTTCTTGTTTTTAGAACTTAAAAACAGTGACATTCTGAGTGGCATACACGAAATTAGAAACAATAAAAAAAAATCAGCTAGAGCAAAAATATCAAATGTCACATAGCAAACTACAGTTCTCCCTACACTTTAAAAAAAGTGAATAAATAAAATAAAAATATAAAACCTTCAATGCAGCAAAATTTGGGAATAAATTGGTTTAACATTTTTTTTAATATACCTTAACAGGAGTCATAGGTCACCTAGATGGGAACAGTTACATTTTTCAGAATTTTGAATTGTTATAATCATTTTAATGAAAAGGGTTGAAAATATCCTGCGGACACCAGCACATTTTCTTTGTTTTGTCGCTCTCTTAACTAGTTGCAAATACAATAACGTTAAGAGTGCATAAAATGTCAATTGTGTCAAGTGCTGAACTATATTTATATTGGTGTTTCCCTGAAAACAAAACGCATATTTTCTTATTTTATCTATTGTTCTCTTGAACATTAACTACGGTATAATTTAATAAGAAATTTCACCATTCCTAGAAGCAAATTGATAAAATTTTAATGAGAAATGGCTAAGGCAACGCGAGTAGTAAACTTATTCCAAGTAATGAATCGAAGTAAGATTGTATTTCCACCCTGATAAATATCGTTTTTGCGTCATCGAAGAAGCTCCGGGCTCGAAGGAAAGGAAGAGTAAGCTCACACGACTTTCATCTACCTTACCAAGACGTTTTGCAGCTGGTATAGCGACGTTTACCTCATTTTAACTTTGTACAGTAAGTTTACACCCAAAGTTGAAACATAACCTGCAGGTTGGTATCTAAATTATAATTGCACGCACACTAAAATATTCCAGTTTCATAATTCATTGTTAGACCCTACTGTCCGTATTATAACTAAACCTATTAATAAATGGTTTTGGAATAAAACACGATATTTCGAGTTGGCAACATTGCTCTGGCCTTGTTTTGGTTATCGCACTATGAGTATTTGCGTGTCTCAATGCTTGAAGTGCCGTGAATTTGTTGGAAACATCACATTGATTATTGCAGTTTTTTATTTGATTTATTTTTAAAATAATTTGTTCTCCCAAGTTTATTGATTTTAATATTTAATAATCTTTCTTAAAGATAACATCAGCGGACTGCAAAATTTTAACAGATCACCAACTCACGCAAATGGTATAAACTTCCAACTGTGTTTCATGGGAAATTGCATTGGACAAAACATATCTGTGGGTACATATGGATGGGCTACTGATGGCAGCATTTTTAGGTTTTGGTAGTATTAAATGCAGGCTTATGTATTTTTTTTTTATCTTAGACAAATGAATAATACATGAAACATCAGAAATACTGAATGACATTATATTATAGGTACCGTACAATCCAGTTTTGAAAATCTGAAAATATTTTCCACTTCGTTACCACACAAACATGACACCTGAAACTGAAACCCCAAAAAAGCAAATAAAGAAAATACAAATACTGTCTGTACATAATAATAATAATAATAAAATAATAAAATAATAATAATAGTAATAATAATATAATAATAATAATAATAATAATAATACATAATAATAATAATAATAAAAAAAAAACTTCAGTCTGTTTATGTGGTTGGAAAGAGTTACATTTGTACACGTCTGAAAACAGTTATGCGGTAATGTGCAAAAAGATGGCGGCGTTTCATGCATTATTCTTCCGAATACCTGAAACCCTTTTTACAAACCTAATTCTTTTTTTATAGTCTTATAATGTTTTTTAATATTAAGTTTATGTTTAAAACTACGGAAACCAATTGGTTTCTTTGCACGGTGTTGCTTACTGAACACAACACGTCATCATAAACATCCGAACACAACAAATATAAATGGTTAATGACTGTTTGATTAAGATTGTCTTGCGAGGCTGTAGTAAGATATACCGGTAAACCCCTTTAACATGCGGCAATTTTACTTTCGTTAGTTAATAATGTTCCAAAAAAGTTAAGTATACCTTAGTTTTAACAGACCATTGAGCTGATTAACAGCTCTCCTAGGGCTGGCCCAAAGGATTAGACTTATTTTACGTGGCTAAGAACCAATTGGTTACTTAGCAACTGAACCTACAGCTTACTGTGGAATCCGAACCACATTATAGCAAAAAATGAATTTCTATCACCAGAAATAAATTCCTCTAACTCTTCATCAGCCGGCCGGGGAATCGAACTCCGCCCCAGCGAGTGCCAGTCCACAGCTCTACCGATTCATCCAACGAAAAGCTGATATAATGTTCCAAAGTCAGTGTCATTTGAGTAGAGTGAAAATAATGATTTATTGATATAAACGCATCAGTTACTAGAGTCCGTTGACTCGTCTACCGTAAACAGCACACATAGGATTGAATCTTTGTGACTAGGCTACATATATTTTTCTGTTTTTATGATACTTTTGTTTATTATTTTTCTTAAGCATGCTTTACACAATTTATTCAAGTGTCATATCCAGTGATTCTGATTACTGTTTAGGAAAAGATAACCTTCCTCTGGGATTAGGATAGGACTTTGAAAAACTTAACCTTCGGCCTCTTGGACGCATTGTAAATTTCCAAGACCAATTTCAGGTAAAAATAGTGTCTACGACGTCGTAAAATACTGTATATCTTTAATCAGGAAAATCAAAGTGTGTCTTCCCTGTCCTTTGGATATTTTATGCTGGGAAAAGACCATTGAAAAAAAAAAAAAAAAAAAAAAAAAAAAAAATATATATATATATATATATATATATATATATATATATATATATATATATATATATATATATATATATATATATATATATATATATATAAGTGAATGTTTGTAGATTTGTTTGTCCACTATAGAAATCCGAACCGCCGGACAGACTCGGACAAAATTTTGCACACGGCCTCTATGTGCCTCCAGAAATCAAACCCCTACCCCGTGACAGACATACAAACACAGACGTTACCTTTTCCTTCAGTGCTACTTGGTTAATTCTCATTTTTCTCCTAACGCTCCACCTTTCATTCCATGTGCTGTCAGACGCATGGTTAACCTACAAAAATAAATCCAAATCAACTATAACATAATTTTTTTTATCAGAATTTACAGGAATTTTTACCATAATTTATGGTTGTATTGCTAAATTAAATATGTTTGGCTTCGCTGCAAAACAGCCATAAAGCAATGAACCCAAACCAACAGGTCCGAAGATTTTCTCCCTAAACACATACACGTCAGTTGTCTTCCTGATTTGAGCTTGCGTGGTAGCTGATAGCTCAACATGGCATGTAAGATGTATGATGAAAGTATATCCTTTTGCTCTATTAGTTCAAATTCGAATTTTCTCATTAATTCGATAGTTTCTTCTTCGTTTTTACATTCGGAATTCATTATAGTGGCTACTTGGTAGTGTCACATGGCGTATATCATTAAAAAATCTGTTTGAATTAGGTTTATGGGGTGTTTTTGCAACAACACTTCACTACACACCAAAGGTCAATACATGTGGTTATTTTCATCCGGTTTTCCCTTAGAAGGTGAGTTGCCAGAAAGTAATAGTGTTTCGGTTTTCCAGCAATTCCTTAAGAGTGATGCTGCTAGCTTCAGTTTTTTTTTCTTTTGACAATAGAAGACAAACGTAAACTGAGAACTGCACCGCTTAGTGTTTGTGAAGAATATAGTATTCCTTATTTTCTGAAATTTTCTAAATCTAATCCTCGAATAAATATCCTATGTAAATGGATATGGGAAGGTAAGTTTAGGCTCTCTAATTCTGGCTTGATTCCAGTGGTCTGTCTATAAAAGAACTGAAGGAGAGGGTTTATTTCTTCTCCAAAACCAAATCAGTTCCGAATCATTCTCTCCATGGAATATGAGGACAGAGTTCCTCAGCTGGAAAGACAGCTTCCATTAGCCCAATTTCAAAGGTCGGATTCCTTCTGATGGATATCTTTTCTCTTTTCTTATCTTCCTTTTTACATTCCTTTTCTGATACTCTCTTATTTGTCGTTGCAATTGTTGATTTTCTCTGAAGTAGGTTACCTCTTATGACAATATTTAAGACAATATTGAGTTTTCACAAGGACAAGTGAAGAGAGATTAAATGAATCATATGGTCAAAGAGTGAAGTCCATTTAATAACGTTGATCTTTTTACTGGTTGATGAATGTGCAAATAGAAGAAATGCACAATTGATGTTGAAAAATGGAGAGCCACTACGAGCCAATGGGATTACATATGAGATGTGCTAATGCAGGAAAAGTGTAATTCATTTTATAGCTTGGGTTTGTCATATATATCTGTATGGACATGCGGTTACAAAGAAGTCCGCTGCTACGGATGCAAAATCGCTTAACTAGAATGACCGCCAGAGATGTATTTATAACACATCTATTGGTATAAACGGATACGCATCACCACAATAAAATTTTACGAACGTGGTCAACAGTGCCGTGCTTTTAGATACAGCTTTGGTTGGTACGGTCCACATACATTTATGAACTAATGCTACAACACAGAGTACAGTCAATTCTAAAGTTGAGTCGTAGGTAATGTTTCATGTCAGTCAGTTTCGTATATTAGAGACAGTAATTACCCAGTTAGTTGTGGCATCGTTACCTTCACAGTGTTGATATATCTTAACAATGGGTTTCTGAAGTTATTTTCGGCAAGAATTGGTTACGACATTAGCATCATAGGACTGATGCCTTACTAACGACTAGTGTGTTTATATATTTCTAACTGCATTAAATTTCATGGCCTTCATTTAAATGAGCTTAATTTGACTGTCTCTAACAATATTCTATAGGAAGATACAGTTCCAACTTTGGCCACCAGAACTACAACTTGTCGCCATTCGAGTAATTTCTGCGTGGATCCACGCCGAGGCACTTCTCTTGTACAAGCTTACAAAATTTGTATCTTCGCATTCTTTTATTTTTGAGCCCAATTCGTATAGAGAGCTGAAATTCGCTTGGAGTTCCAAGTTCGTCGGCATCTGGATTCGGAATGGAAATAAACATACACACCAACAAGGTGCATGCGCTGATTTGTAATTAATACGCATGCGCCGTACGTATCTGCAGAATTTGCAACATATCACATTCATGTATCGCTTAGAAAATATTGTAAATGTATATATTTTCCCTTCTATCGCATCAACTGATTTGTGATTCTCACTTAAAGGTACCGTGTTCGTATTGTATAAAGTATATTTTCATAAATAGTAAGAATAGAAGAGTGTCAGTGTTCTTCATCAAAAGCAATGAGGTCGCTTAATTTTACGATGTATTTCTCCTGTATTAAGTATTTTTGTTTGGAAATAATAATAAGTTGTTTAGATGGAAAAAGAAACACGATCCAATTAGTCTCCAAACGTCAGGATTAACTCATAAGTAATGACCCCTTTCCACGTTAATTAAGAGAACAGTCACAGTTCCTTAATAGATGCATTATGTCATTATTGTACATTAGCTAATGATTGAATTGCATTTATATAAAGCAAACGATTAGGGAGAACATTATTCATTCAATCTACTTTGTCTCTTCAGTGGGGTTTACCTTTGTTTTATATTTGTTGCGTCCTTATTAATCTACTAATTCTGTGAATTTCTGATGTGTGTTATGAATTTGGTTGTGTTTTCTTTTTCCACAATGTCTTTATGCCTTACATGTTTTTGAATTGGTAATAAAATTATTGTTGTTTGGAGATGGTAACTTATAACAAACAAACAAGGATCCTAACGATGTAAAGAAAGTGGCGAAATTATGATAAATGAACAATCAGAGACGGAGAAAGAGAGAGCAAACAGTTATTTGTTCTGCGAACCCATGTAGCAATGAGCTCTCCTAAGATATATTGTGAAGGGATTATTTTTTGCCCATATCTACTTAATCCTATGAACATTCTATTCTAGATTAAGAGACATGCTTTATTTAGTGACATGTTGCACACAATATTTTAGGAACTTTAAGATACATTTAACATTTACTACTGTTTTAAAGTAAATTCTTTCCATTAACTTCAAATATATGTTTTATTTTTCCTGAAAATTTAGATGTGAAATAAGTAATTAATTTCAAGGACATTTTCTATTTAATTTTCAACTTATTGTTTCGTATTTAAATTTTGTTATCTAGATTCTAGCTCTTCTCTGACTTTGGGAAGTTTAATCGTTGTTGTCAGGTTAATATTCTTAGAAAATCAAAGGTGTATTGTAAAATAAGACAAACTTGGGAAAAATAATTTCCAAGTATGTTAATGATGTGATAAAAAAAAAATTGACATAAGTTTCTTAATACATCTATGGAAATATCAAACCATCCTATCTAATTAAAATTTATATCTATTGTAACTTTTCCTTCAGCAATATAATAACCGAATAACCGTACAAACACTGTTCTTCTCACGTTTATAACAATCACCATAAACTAACAAACTGTTTTCCGCGTCATTCCTTTTTTCTTAGGTGTACTTATATAATTTTACTTTGAAAAACTTAAATTTCCAACTAACCCTTCGATCTCACTCACAGATAATATTTTCGTGTAATTCTATTTTTTTCATTTACTCCATGAACTTCCTGCATACCACTACGTGACCTTTTTGTTTCACCTGCATTTGTATGCAAGTCACCTCGTAGAATCACCGACTTTCTCTTCTACCCTCACTCTTTTTTCCCCTCACTCTTCTGCTTATTCTATCTCCACAATAAATCTTATTCGTATTATCATGGGACTACGTATTTGTACTATTTCGACAATGCCGCAGCCTTCTTCAATGTGATCTCCCATTTTCATAGAATTACGACTCTAGGATACACCATACACACTCATTCTTTGTCCTTCCCTTTCCTGTCTACCATGGCCTATCAATTTAGTTCAAAAGCTTGGAGCTTTTCTTTTGAATAATAAGTGCCCAGCCTTTATCGTTCCGGACAACACCTACGCATATTCAAAACCCCATTGGTTAGTATGTTATTTTTTGTCTGATTTGTTTTAAATTATAAGAAGGGTTATGATTCTCCAGTTACCACATTCTGGCCTATTTAGAATTTTGACACGACAAAATGAGGGAAGGATACACTCATTTAATTTCCTAGCATACTAAACTAGCTAAATACGTGGATATTACTCGGGTAAGATTTCACTCCATCATTATTTATCTTTATATATATATATATATATATATATATATATATATATATATATATATATATATATATATATATATATATATATATATATATATATATATATATATATATATAGAAATACTTATATATATATATTAGTATCAAATGTTCCCATTTTATTCTCATAGCATTTCTCATGCCAAAATAATATAAAAATAAAAACATTCCGTGGAGCACAAAATGGGCAACAGTATAGAGTTCTAACTTCTTTTTTATTGAGCTAGCCCTCAGAACTCAGCCTAACCTGCTGCAAAGACACATTATTATTATATATATATATATATATATATATATATATATATATATATATATATATATATATATATATATATATATATATATATATATATATATATATATATATATATATATATATATATATATATATATATATATATATATATATATATATATATATATATATATATATATATATATATATATATATATATATATGTTGTGTGTGTGTGTGTGTAACAAAATAATCCTACAATTATGTTGCCTGTAGGGTTGGTAGACTAATCGAGCGGCCAGCCTCTCTCTCTCTCTCTCTCTCTCTCTCTCTCTCTCTCTCTCTCTCTCTCTCTCTCAGGAATACTAAACCCTACATCTAATGTGTATGAATTACATCATGTTTACAAAAATAACTTATTCTGCAAACCTAACATATGACAGGTTAAAAAAAAATGTAAATAAGCATAATACTAAAATGGATCGAAAAAGGTAAATTAATGCCTTCCCAAACATTTTATCAGTTACGAGAACTATAATTGGGATTCTTCCCATCTCAACCCCAAATCACTATTCAGTCTCCATTCTGACTCTACGTCTTATGTCACCAGTTCATTTAAGTGGCTACATCCCATTGTGGCCATGTTCATATGCAGGTATGTCCACACATGAGTATGCACTTGACTATCCATGAAACATCTGTAGAGAGAAATTATCTCCCATTAGTATTAACCAACTCAGTTCACATTAACATCATTACACCACATAGAACGAAATGTTAACAAAATGATACACCACTAAAAAATATCTTGCTCACCCTTACAGTATTGACACTTTACTCCTTCAAAACGGTTTCAGCCTGTGATACTGCCACTCCTCATTTCAATGCAAACCCTTCTTCCTGTATTTAAGGTGACGTTTCATTCAGATTGCATCCACCTATGTGCTAAAATGCGCGGAATGGCGCAAAACACTACATAGATAGGTACTAACAGAAACAGGGCTCGGCCACCACCTTGTGTCGATCTCGACACAAATCTTGCTTATTCGACACTTACTCTGCGGTTTCATGTGATACTGCCATTTCAATGCTTGGAGATTGCTTCTTGAAACACATGTATTTATACCCCAGAAATATGGCAACACTCGTTATCAATACAATTACCAGCAATGCAGCTAGAATATCCAGTAACACCAACTTATGATTATGCAACACTTCTACATAGTCAATTTCTGTGTCCTTCTCTCTTAACGCTGGTAACGTTGTAATCTCCAATGCAAATGGTAATTCCACTAAATCATGGTGACGATGTGTATGTTGTAGAAAAATGTTTGCCGTCGAATTATGAACCCTCTTGCTAGGAACCGTGAAATCAGTAGAAGCTATTTTGCATCCTCCGTCATAGAACTGTGACCGCTCCAAAAGGAATGATGTAGAAGAATTCTCGCAGATTTTGGTGATTCTGCAGCTTCTACAAAAGAGTGCTGTGGACGTTTGTATGGGGACTATCATATAGACGTCGGGAACTGGTACAAAACTACACTTTATAGCTGTTACTCATATGTCAATTGAAACTCACAACCCCCTAAAGTGATATCTTTTAATGTAAAACCCTTATTGTCACAAATATATTTATTATAGACCAACGTACATCTGTCTTTATAACCTATAGCTGACGACTGGTATTTGCTACCTACTATATACATAGTCTCTATTCCCTCTATTATCACTACTGAGCTATTATACGCACTAGGAAAAGGCCTTAATATATAACTACAAAACTGTTCCTTATCACTTGTTTGAATTTCAACAATCAACCCTCTGTTTGACAAATATACCTTTATTATCCCATAATATCTATATAAATCGCTATCTGTGAAAATTATGTTGGACCCCCACTCATAAGCCGCATTCCTCAAAATTGACTCTAACAGCCCTATAGGTAAAATGTCTTCAGAGATACGCACTTCTGAAGCCACTATTACCGCTCTTACTTGAGATTTGATTTCCATTAACAATGATTCGGTCTCTTTTTCAATATTCAAAACTGTAGTATGCACTGTAAATAGAGCTATTGTCAAGTCTAGGTCACCTCTAATCCGTTGAGCGGTGAATTGCAACACATTATATGTATTTCTCAAACCCTCCGACCACTCACAGAACTCTGCATTACTGCTACATAATTTCTCCAAAACTCTACCCTGATCAGCTACTCTAGCTTCCACAGCCTCAACTCAGGCTAGGCTTGTAACTGCTACTCCGGCAACTGCTGCTATGACCGTCACTGTTACTCCTATAGCTAAAGCGATCGCTGCTCTTTTACGCCTCCTACTATGACCACAAGAAAGCTTTGTATCATTTGGTTTCGTATCCGGAACCCATGTAAGTGCTTCTGTAATTCTATCCTGTATTCTGTCTACTGTAATCTTAATCTCTGAGAAAAAACTTGTTAAAGGACTTGACAAATTATGTTTATGATTTGCCTCTCCAAATGTCGTCATTAGCATTTCAACACTCCTCTGAGAACATTCCAATTCCGTTCTAGCAGATGCAAGATCCTCGAATTCCACAATCATTAAAATTTTATCATCGTCTAGCCACACCTCTTGGTCCTCTTCAATTGTTACACCAGGTCCTAAATAAACCGTTCCCTCTGGATTCACAGCCTCCACAACGGCAAGGGGTGTGCTAAATCTCCGCATCTGTAGACAGAGGAAAGAGAGAGAGAGAAAAAAAAAACATAAATAATTGCTTAACCCCGAAAAAGAGAAAGAAAACATAACAATAATAAACACCCCCACCAAAAAAAAAAAAAAACACCAAACATAAAGTTGTTCTTTTAATCTTAGATAAGTGTTAATTTCGTCGCTCTTGTTCCTTCATTTAAAGGTATGAAATTATTTCCCCTTTTCTCTTCTATAACATGAAACGGCCCTTCAAACTTGGGGCTCAACTTGAAATTTAATTCATTTCTGACATTCATCTTCAAAAACACTTTATCCCCAACTGCAATTCTTGTGCTGTCTGATTTCGTATTACTTCTCACGACCATTGCTTGTGCCGTTGACTCAAGATTACTTCTATGAAGTGCATATCTTTCTTTAGCTGTAGCAATTAAAGATTTAATCATATCATCACAACCTGAAGGGAGAGACAACAAATCAAACGCATCCCGAACTGGATAACCAAATAATGCTTCCACAGGTGACATATCAATGGTGTCACTAACCATTGTATTTATGCTAAGCCTGACCATATCCAAATATCTATTACAATTATTACCATTCCTGCCCACTGTTACTCTAAGAGCTTCAAGAACTTTCCTATTAGCTCGCTCACACAATCCATTAGCTTCGGGTCTATAAGGAAGGATATCTACCTTCTTTACCCCATAATTCCGCAAGACATTCAAGATTTTGTTTATAAATTCTCTTCCATTATCCATGGTAAGTGTCTCTGGTACTCCATAGCTACATATATACCTATTGAAAAACGCAACTGCAAACTCTTCTGCCATCTTATTCCTTAACGGGAAA
Source organism: Macrobrachium rosenbergii (assembly GCF_040412425.1). Classification (NCBI taxonomy): domain Eukaryota; kingdom Metazoa; phylum Arthropoda; class Malacostraca; order Decapoda; family Palaemonidae; genus Macrobrachium; species Macrobrachium rosenbergii. The sequence continues at coordinate 5,055,423 of NC_089783.1, read as the reverse complement.
ATCTCCACAAACCTCGATAACTCAACTATAATCACCAACAAGTGGTCCATACCCCGACTCATAAAAGTTTGTTAGCAAATCCATGTGCACCCTCTGAAATGGCCTGCTCAGGATAGGAAAAGACCTAAGTTTACACGACGTTACCCTCGCCAGTTTACATGAATTACACACAGAACACTACTTCACAAATTTCTCCACTGATAAAAACATATATTTTCCAAAAGTACTGACTATGGACTTTCTGATATGTCTTCTAAATCTCCAAATGTGGAGTACCAAATTCACAATGGGTAATCTGCAAAACCACCAGAATCAACTTTGGTACCATGATCTGTGTTGTATCCCCATTATCCTCGCTACTCCTCAACTTATATTTTATTTTCCTCACTAAGAAATTGCCCTCTGATTCCTAAACCTGACTAAGGCAATCTATAACCCTTTCACTAATTCACCTCCAAGAAACGCCTTTGCTTCTGCTAAAACCTCATTCTAACCCTAAGGCAATCTATAACCCTGTCACTAAATCACCTCTAAGAAACGCCTTTGCTTCCGCTAAAACATCATCTTCATCTTATTCCTTCTCCACCACATTGATATCCCAGTCCACATACTCAGCACCTGCACTACGCACTTTTTCATCCTCCGTGTCCACAAAATGCCCTCAATATATCTGTCAAAGGTGCCAACAACGTAGAAAATCCTCTCACAAGTCTACGTTTTTCCGTAGATTTGTGAGAGGATTCCTATGAATGAGCGAATGCTTTTCTTATTCTTGGGTGTAGAAAACTTCACCATAGCCCTGACCTTGTCATCATTCACTCGTACACCTTCTTTTGAAATGACATGTCCTTGATATTTTTTTTTTCTGGAAATCACATGTGACAGTCTTACCCCCTCATTAGAAAACTACTCGCGTCGAAATTACCACATTGTTTGCAGTGTTCATCTAAAGCGAAACGTATCTTTATCATACCCTGCCAATAAAATAAAAATTCTTAAGTACCTTGTGGTATTACCATCATCATATCTAAGTACTTAATCCACAAAATTAAAAAAAAATGATAATTACGTGCATAACTTTGGAGATCAAGAACTAATTCATCACCACTAGTGCAGCAGATAATTGCATATTTCATAACAATCGTTCAGATAGTGAAACAAGCATGAAATTTTACAAAGTGCTCTTTAAAGTTCCCTCTATCAGAAAAGGGCGCTGGCCACGCAAAAAATTTGATATGGCGGCCAAATTCCAAGATGGCGGCCAGTATCGACAGATTTTAGCTAATTTTTCACTAGAATGGCATGTATTTGCTTCTAGCAATATGGTAAAGCTCTTCCATACTATTTCTTGTGAATATTATGTTTCTGTAGCTTCCAGTACAGTTTACCTTTTAAATATGGGGGCTATATGGCTGCCAAGAAAGGTAGAAACAATAATTATAATGAGAAATAATGCCCGTTCAACAATTATCGTTTTAAGCATGGATCTTGGTTTCTGTGGTTTTAGATCCTAATGAGGCCATCTCTTTCGAATAACTCATCAATTTTGAAGGAAAATTAATAAATGTAAAAGAGTGTATGTCTGCACACAACCAGGGCACACTGGTGACATCACTGGTGTGTAACTCAGCATGGGGTTCAGTGCCAGCTAATCCAGCTTTACTAATCCTGTAGTCTTAGACTAGTAGTTGTAGTATAGTTTAGTTTAGTGTCCCCAAATGCTTTCTAACAGCCCCAGACCAGCTATAGTTAGATAGCCGCACCTGAATAGACAGGATGTGCCAGCGCGGGAGAGCCGAGCCAAGGGTATGGGGCTGTACATGATGGTTCATGTACTTACCCGGATGGTGTACAGATCACAGGGACTTAAATGGCACTGGATGAATGATCGGGCTAGGTGTGGGGAGACCGAACCTAGTTGAATCCCATACAGGAATGTGTGCTTTGTTTAAGGTGGTAAAAGGATAACCCCTCGGCCTTAATCAAAAGTGAAATCATGGCAGAATGTGATGCCAATCCAATATTGAGCAGTAGAAAAACAAACTGGAGTTTGTGTTGTCTTTGTCAGAAGGACAAAGAGGTGAGCATGACATCACCTCCAAGTCATCATGTCCCTAGACCATGATGGGTACACAATGCTGGCAAGGAACATTCCCATGTTCAGTGAAATTAATGAAATGCCACTGATAATGGATCCAGCAAGGCTGGATGAAGGTGATGGCATAGAGGCCACTCTCAGGAAAAAATGCAGCAAAATACCATGCCATGAACTGTCGCTTGTTGTTTAACAACACTAAACTGGACCGTGCAAGAAAGCGACAATCCAATGACCAGACCAGCAACACTGAGACTAGTCGTGCAAAACTGCTCCGAACCAGTCATGACAATGAAGTTTGCATTTTCTGTGAGAAAGTGGCACCTGCATCTGATCTCAGACAGGCTAGTACTAAGGGCCTTGACTTGAAATTGCGTGAATGTGCAAAGATACTTAGTGATGGCAAGCTCCTTGCTAAGTTGACTGGTGGGGATGTCATTGCACAGGAGTTTAAGTATCACCATGCCTGTCTTTGTGCCCTCTACAACAGAAAAAGGTCCTACCTGAGGAGCCTTGAGAAAGACCAAGGTAGCACTGAGTCAGAATCAGATGTGTATCCACTAGTTCTGTCAGAACTGATGACATACATTGTTGAAAACAACCTTTGTTCAGATGATCCAGTCACATTTCGGCTGGCAGATATTTGCCACCTCTACCAACAACGTCTGGAACAATTAGGTGTAGAGTCACCAAGTGTAAATTCCACGAGACTCAAAAGACAAACTTCTGGCAGAAATTCCAGAACTTGAGGCTCATAAATCTGGCAGAGATGTATTACTTGCATTTCAAAGGATGTGGGAAAAGCACTTGCTCAATCATCTGATCTTTCAGAGGCAGTTATCATTGCTAAAGCAGCAAATATTCTCAGAAAGTCTATACTTGATCATCAGTCACGGTTTGATGGCATTTTCTGAGGCTTGTGTACGAAATTCTGTGCCTCCTCTCCTGCTCCAGTTTGTAGGGATGGTTGAGCATGGGGCTGACATCAAGTCACAGTTACGATTTGGAGCATCAAAGTCAGACCAGGCCATTGCACAGCTCATGCAGTTCAACTGCTACTCCCGATACAAAGAGGAGCAACAACTCATAGACACTCCAAAGACAGAGAAACACCATTCCCAGTCTACATGGGGACTCTCAGTCTATGCCAAAACCAGGAAGAGAAACCTGGTTGAAATGCTACATCAGTATGGCCTCAGTATCTCTTATGACAGAGTACTGGAGGTCTCTACACAGTTAGGAGATGCCACAGTTAGCAAATATGTGGAGGAGGTGTGGTCTGTCCCCAGTACTGCGAAAGGGGTTGTTCACCACTGCAGTGATGGACAACATCGACCACAACCCATCTGCAACTACTGCCACTACCTCCTTCCATGGAACTAGCATCTCCATATTTCAGCACCCACCAAGGAGAACACTGGACAGGAAAGAGGCAGCAACTAAAGTTTGCACCTGAGAAAGTGAGGTCGGTGCCTGAATTGCCGGACACATTCACAAACATCTCACCAGCTTCCTTTCAAACAAAGTACCCTGTGCCACTAAACACTGCAATACCAAAGCCACCCACAGATATCTTGGGGCCACAGCTTGCACTGGAGTATCAGTGGCTAGACAAGGTCATAGTCACCCAGGAAATAGATGATGCAGTGAATCTGACGTGGTCAGCTCATCACGCTTCAATGAAGATAAGCCCAGAATTTGAAGTAACCATAACTTCATTGCTTCCTCTCCTGCTGTCCTCAGCACTCATGAGGCTAGTCTTCAGGGACTGGAAAAGTGCTCTCATGAGGAAGCTGACACCCGCATCTTTCTCCATGCCAAATATGCCACAGAACATGGAGCTAAGACCATCACGGTTAAAGCAAATGACACAGATGTTCTTGTCGTTGCAGTCAGTGCTTTCTCCACTCTCCACAATCTAGGGCTAGAGAAGCTATGGGTGGCATTTGGCCAAGGCCAGAGCCTGCGCTGGATTGCTGTGCATGACCTGTGCAACTCTCTGGGCCAGGAGAAGGTGAATGGCATGCTCTTCTTCCATGCGTTCACAGGCTGTGATACAGTGTCAGCCTTCGAGCAAAGGGCAAGAAGACCGCCTGCAGACATGGAACATCTTTCCAGAGGCCTCCACTGTGTTCTCCCAAACTGAGTCACTACCCTCTCAGAGTGGAAGAGAGTGACCTGAAGGTCCTGAGAGGTTTGTCATACTTATGTATGAAAGATCCAGCACTGCTGGCACTGTGGATGAGGCTAGACTTGATATGTTTGCCAGAAAACAAAAGGGCATATGAGGCCATTCCACCAACCAGGAGCTCTCCTCCAACACCAAGCGTGCTGCGTACCAGGCTGGTTGTGTGTGTGGGACAAACCACCAGTGTCAGCCACAGCCAGAGAACCCTGCTGAGTGGGGATGGCAAAGTCTGGTGAAGCATGGCAAGTCCTCTGGACAACCAACTCGCCCTTAGCCAAGAGTTGCCAACAGCTTACCAAATGTGGATGCAAAGCAGGCTGTCAGGGAAAGGTGCAAGTGCTACAAGCTGGGTCTTCCTGCACAGCTCTGTGCACTTGCAAATGTGAAGTCTAGATAAATATTGCCCTCTCTTCAGTAGATAATCTGGCTTGAGCATCCAGCGTGTCATGCTATGCCTACCTTCTTATCCTCGAATTTTTGAAAGGTGTAGGTTGAGAGACCTATACATAGATTGGTTGCGTTTAGTCCGTATTTCTCTTCTTTTCTTTTATGGTTACAGTCTTAGACACAATGTTGTATGTGACCATACCATTACTATTTCAGTTGAAAATAGCATATTAGTTAAACTGTCTGATCACATGAATATACCATTAAATAAAAACAGTTGGTCTCTATGTCTGCTAGCGCTGTGGATAGAAAAAAAACTTTTATGGCAACCATTTTTGTACGCCATCTTGGTTACAATTCATTTAGTAAGGGTTTTCAATAAAATGTGTGGTATGGAACATTTTTATAACCTAAAAGTCGAGGTTTAAAAAAAAAACTGGCATATTCCATCCAATAGATGCTCAAAAACCAGTGAATCTCAACATAGATGGCGGCCATTTTGAAAAATAGCCGCCATCTTGGATTTTCAGGTGGCCAGCGCCCTTTTCTAAGAGAGCGTAGTCTTAGGAATGTTTGTGCCAAATTTCATGCTTGTTTCACTATCTGAACGATTTTTACAGCAATCTGCTGCACTACACCTGTTCATGCTTATTAGTAGCCTACACCAAATGATTCTGTGACAGATCTACCCCTACATTAAAAAATACCTGAGACAAAATTACCACATTTTTTTTTCAGCGTTCATCTTAAGCCAAACGTATTTTGATTAAACACTGTCAATAAAATACAAATTCTTAAGTACCTTGGGGTATTACCATCATCATATCTAAAACGAATCTCCTTCGATTTGTTGTGCAGTGAATTTCACGTCATTGAAAAAGGTCCATATACTGCTGAAAGGGAGACAGACCTTTCCCGCCCCTCCCCCCAAACACACACACATACACACACTCCCGAGCATGAATCGTGGGAGTACAAGATTTTTTATTTATTGTATTTATTCGGTGATGTCATTTATTCCTTTCTAATAGAGGAATGTAACTTCCTTTCCCCCTTATATCGACAATTTCTATATTAGCAACTAAATAATTCTGTGATAAATCTACCAACACAGTAAAAAATGACTTGCAGCAAAATTACCACATTTTTGCAGTGTTCATCTTAAGACAAACGTATCTTAATTATACCTAGCCAATAAAATACAAATTATTAAGCACCTTGAGGTGTAACTATCATCATATCTAATTACTTAATGCACTAGAAAATAACCATATATCGACAATTTCTATATTTGACCATTCAGACTTCAGCCTACACTTTCCCTCAGAAATGCCAAAGGAAACTGAAATGCTTTCGTTAACACGCACAAGAAACGAAAACAGCTGCAGCTCTATTTACAGTGTCTAAAATTTCCATCGTGATAATAATTTAATATTTATATTGACAACGGACATTGTATCTCAATAACTTACGGATATTCTGAAACTATTTGTTATGTTGACAACCTACCATCTAGGGTTTATCTTCCCCTCACCCTACCCTCCCCATCCCCCTTCCAGCTCCCCTCCCTTCCCTCTTCCCTTCTTTTCCATCCCCATTCCATCCCCTACCCTCCTCTTCTCTCTTCCCTTCCCCTCCTCATTCCCTCCCCCTTCCCCATTCCCTTACTCCTCCCCTTCTCTCTTCTTTCCCCTTTACCCTCTCCTTCTTCCCTATTTCCTCCCCCATCTCCCTCCTCCTGCCCTCTGCCCTCTGCCCTCCCACTGCTTGGAGACTGTTATTCATAGATTTAATGGGCCTACCCATAGATTGTTATTCAGAATTTTTCCAGGCAGCGCTGGGTTGGTCAGCTAATATATAGATATATATACACACACACACACACACACACACATATATATATATATATATATATATATATATATATATATATATATATATATATATATATATATATATATATATATATATATATATATATATATATATATATATATATATATATATATATAGATAGATAAGTGTTTCGAAATTAGAGGCCGCCCCCTCTACAGCATAAACTAAAATAGATATGGACAAAAACAAAAAATAATTCAGAGCAGGTATTTATTTAAGTTTCTCTCTGAGTATTTAATATTTTGTGTGACCTCCATCTGCCTGTACCACAGCCTGCATTCTTGAGGGTATGATTTCAGCAAATCGCAAAAAAGCTGAGACTCAAACTCCATTTCCCTGAGTACTTCGGTCAGCTCTCTTCACAGGTCGTCGAGGCTTGCTATACCATCATAGTTTACTGTGCATGCTTCAACACGATCCTTTAAGATACTACCAATGTTTTCACACACATTAAGGTCAGGGGAGCTGCCTGGAAATTCACTTGACGAGAAGAAATCGATATCACTGTTTCGAAGCAGCTCCTTGAAACATAGATGCCTTATCATGCAAAAATATGACTTCTTCAACTGATAAAACATTTTCAGGATCTTTGAAGAAAGGAAATGCTCCACCAGTAAGCACAGTTTCTCGGAAGTATCCCCATTCCATGACTGTCTTTTTTCTTTAATGATCCACACTAACCGTTTGGCTGTGAAACAGAGAAAATTTCCCAAACATTCAGGAAATTTGACAACTTGGCGATAGCGCACGTCATCGCTGATATCATCCAACTTTGCAGCCCAAATGATGTCATTTTTATGAGTTGGCTTCCTGACTGTGTAAATGAAGAATTCTTCTGATACGGCAACATGGAGAAAGTCAGCTTCATCCCAATCTTTAAGAAATGAACCACAAAATCATGCACGGTCTTCTCTCTGTTGCTGAGCGATGTTGGGCTTGCTGGTAACATGAAATGGCTTCATACCAGATTTTTTCAACTCACGATATACAGCACTATAACTTCTATTCTTTCCCTTTTTGTTTCAAGTTCAAGCACAAATTTAGTTAAAGACCTTCTTGGTCTACCCACTGCCTCAGCTATGATGTCTTTTGACCCCTGAGAAAGGACTTCAGGCTTTCCAAGATTCTCACTCTTTTCGCAATAACAGTCATATGGATTTTTGTTCCCGTTTCTTTTAACAAAGGATTCATCTCTTTTAATGTATTTAGCTATCTAGGAACGTGAAATGAAAGGTGCGCCAGTATCCCTGGCCTCTCTGAAGGTTATAGCCTGGATTCGGTCAATCCATCTGATTTCCTCCGAGTCGTTAGCCACGGCTGTGTCTAAGTCCATTACTCAGTCTGAAAACACAAGAAATGTAAAATGAAAAATAGCTTAATAGAAACTTAAAATAATGTACTTGGAGATAAGCTATTGCAGAAAACTTCATAACTTTCCATTCGTTCTGTGGAGGGGGCTCTAATTTTGAAAACACCCAGTATATATATATATATATATATATATATATATATATATATATATATATATATATATATATATATATATATATATATATATATATATATATATATATATATATATATATATATATATATATATATATATATATATATATATATATATATATATATATATATATATATATATATATATATATATATATATATATATATATTAGGGATAAGGAGAGGGGGAAGCAGGAAGGAGGGAGGTGAGGGAAGATAGAAGGTAAGGGAAGGGGAGGAATTTACGTCCGTCCACCAGAAGAGAATAAAAAGCATCTCCACTGTGTGTGTGTGTGTGTGTGTGTAGGAGGGGAGAAGTTTGTCTCTCGTGCAACAACAGTGAAGTGACGTTTTGTTGCCAAAACACCCCAGTAGAAAACGAATATACTGTCATCATAAATCTTTCATGTCGTGTTGAACTAGCAGCTACTATGCATGCGCGAATAAGGAAGCCAACTGGCATGTGTATGTGCTTAGGGAGAAAATATTTGGACCTGCTGGTTTGGGTTCATTGATTTATAGCTATGAAATATATTTTGTAACGAAGGCAAGAATATTTAATTTAGCAATAGAATAAGCAGTGAGGTATATGTTTAACACTTATATTAATAATTTTCATAAATTATGATCAAAAATCACATAAATTCTGATCTATAATTTATATTACAGGGGATTTGGATTTATTGTTGTAGGCTATCCATACGTCTGACAGCGCATGGAACAAAAGGTGGGGCTTCAGGAGAAAAATGAGAATTAACCCAGTAACACTGAAGGAAAAGGTAATGTAAAAACGAAAATTTCACTTGTTTGGTCTGTGTTTGTATGTCTGTCACGGGGTAGAGGTTTGTTTTTGAGTTAAAAACCTTTCTAGAGTGACAAAGAGCCTATGCGCAAAATTTTGTCTGAGTCTGTCGAGCAGTTTGGACATCTACAGAAGCCAAACAAATATTCAAACATTCACTTTTCACACACACACACACACACACACACACACACACACATATATATATATATATATATATATATATATATATATATATATATATATATATATATATATATATATATATATATATATATATATATATATATATATATATATATATATATATATATAAATATATAAATATATACATATATATATATATATATATATATATATATATATATATATATATATATATATATATATATATATATATATATATATATATATATATATATATATATATATATATATATATATATATATATATATATATATATAATATATATATATATATATATATATATATATATATATATATATATATATATATATATATATATATATATATATATATATATATATATATATATATATATATATATATATATATATATATATATATATATATATATATATATATATATATATATATATATATATATATATATATATATATATATATATATATATATATATATATATATATATATATATATATATATATATATATATATATATATATAATATAATATAATTAACAATGCATATGTTTCCTATATGATACAAGTAATCTCAATCATGTCATAAACGTATAGAAATAAGTAACTTCAATAGATATATCCTTGTATCCTATTTTAAAAAAATAAAATAAAGTCAAAGCAGAGTAAATTCACTGTCTTCACGGAATGCTCTCATGAGAGACAATCTCATCGGTTTGTACAGATTAAATGACAAGTGAAGTAAAGACTCCAATATCCGATACGAAGGCTAAAGTTCAACAATAAATAAAACCTAAAGTTTTGAGCAGTTTTCATTTTATGCTTTCATCTTTTTTTTTTTTTTACTCTTACTGTTATTCATTTTTTAATCTTCATAACTCAATTTAGGTTGCGCATACAGTTATAATAGTTATGCTGTAGAAGTCATTAACATGAATGCAAAGAAATTTGACAACTTGCGTTGTTTTCAGTTAATTTAAGCTACATCTCTCTCTCTCTCTCTCTCTCTCTCTCTCTCTCTCTCTCTCTCTCTCTCTCTCGCACACACACCCACACACACCCACACAGATATGAAGGTGAACAGTCTAAAGAAAAGTTTACTCGGTACATCTTTTGTGACCTTTTAGGATATTTATAATTTAAATTTTAGTCTGTTTCGAATATTAATATAAATTTTTTTTTTTTTATGAAATACATCCGAATACCATTCCAATATTGTTGGATATTCATAATAATAATAATTAGAAAGGTATATGTTTAATACAATTAATATAACGTTACTTATTTACTCAGATACGTATTAAGGAAATTGGTATAGCGCAGGAAGCTGTCCAATCTCCTAAGAGCCCTGAGCTTGCTGAATTCCGCAAGAGGTTCAATCGTACCCTTTGGCTTTCGGAAGCCATTTGGATCGTCTCTGCTTCAGATCGTCACGAGGGTATTGGGGACAATCGCTGGAGGAATTAATTACCTTTGGCGGACTGACAACATTTGCATCTATTTTGTCTTCCTCTTTTGAGATATTGCATTCCTCTTTTAATTTGATTTGCTGCGTATCTCTTGAGATTATTCTAATATTTTTTTTGTTCAAGTTTTGCTCTATAATCAGTGTATTATCTTTTCTCTTAAAAGAGTTCTGATTACGCATCTATTATTCCTTTAATGTATAAGGAGAGTAATAACAAATG
>NC_089783.1:5027176-5039676 GCF_040412425.1 Macrobrachium rosenbergii | reverse complement strand
ACACGTGTTCATAAGCTACGCTTTTACCAAGAAAGATATTCGTTCTAAATTACGTTACTATTAAAATTGTATTAACAATTCTAAATTCCTCTATCAAGTAATCATTAAGTTCTTTTGAGATCTGATGCCAAACTAAAATGACACTTCAACGATGTATCATTAAACATAACACATGAAAAAAGAACACTGGCCAAAAATAGTTAGGATATACAAATACGATTCTATCATGAACTTTCGAAATATCAAACAGTAATACCAACAAGATAAAAATATGATAATATATGATGTACATATTTATAATTCCATAATATACGAAATAAATATATATCAATATAATATATTTGTTTAATCAATAGCATCTATATATAGTAAATATAAAGCAGGAAAATATATGAATACCAACAATAGAATATCCAGTTATAATATAAAGGAGCAACCAAGAAAATTAAAAGGAACTGAAACTTGTATATATATATATCCAATGATGAAGCAGCCACCAAAGAAAACGTGAACTAATATATATATGACTGATAGTCTGAGGTATACGCGGACATGACGACCTGTAAGCCTTCTATTATATGACAAATGTGTGTGTGTGTGTGTGTGTGTGTGTGTGTGTGTGTGTGGAAGTGTGTGACAGTGAGTGTGTGTGTGTGTGTGCGTTTTCCATTTGTATTATTTTGTGAATGGTAATTAAGACCCTGGCAATTTGTTGAAAATGACCCTTTCCCCCTACTTACTCTTATATTAGATCTTTACTTTTAAACTGCAAACAAGAATATAAGTTGAATGTCAAGAAAAAATAATTCTCGTACAGTGGTGTCAAAAAGGGTAGAAAAAACTGAATTTGGAACATGAAATTTTCTTCTCGTGAGAAATAATTGATTTTTCTTAGGTGTTTCGCTATTTATTAATGCATTGTTATATAGTTATTATCAAATGGCATTTTAAATATTAAAAAAATAAAAAAATATTTATGGAATTAGCAAAATTTGTCAAGTCGCTTTTGTATCAATATTTCATATTTTAATAATAATAATAATAATAATAATAATAATAATAATGACGACTGCGGTACTGCTATAAAAGGTAGGACCAAGCCACCTTGATAACGTTGAACTTGAGCTAAAGACAATCGCGCTGTCAGGCACCATGATATTGCTGGAATAGTAGTGTTGCCAATTTTATTTTGTTCGAACAATGATGAAACGGGTGTCGATGCTTAATGGGCCAGTTATGCAATAGCCTTTCAAAGGTAAATTTGGTAACGTGCTTTCCATGCTAATGGTATTGAAAACTAGCAAAAATTTTATTTTTTTTTTTCAGATGGTAATTGCATGTTGGAATACGTGAAAGAGTTATGGTTAGCGATACCATCTGTGCTCTACTCGAGATGTAAAGCAGTACGAAATGTTTTATGATTGAATTTACATGGATTCAAAACTAATATATTTTTTCTAAACAAATAGGTTCTGAATAATAAAAAAGTTATTATGAGTAATAAAATTATTAAATTCAATCCGAAAGGCATATCTATACATCATCAATACTTCTGTATCATTTATTCATAATTTTCTGTTATTAAATGATGCATATGAAAAGTGAAATTTTTGTATAACAACAAATTATCCTCCTACTTTTACTACAGAAAGCTGTAAAGGATATTACAAAAGATAAGGCGTTATTTTTCAAAAGGGAAGCGTAACTTTTACCAAGCAGCTTCCACGCATTAAAGTTAATGGAATTTTTCAGTACTGGTTCCATGGTTACGAAAAAACACCGTTTTTATTTTTGTTACCGTTATTATCCTATGACTCTGACAAACATTTTGGAAAGGGAACCATTTCGCTAAATTAGGTTTGTAGATGATTTCCTCTCTGGGTCAAAAATCGTGTGATGGATCCATGTTTTTTTTATCTATTACTTTAAAATTTTTTCTAATTGAACAATTAATTTTCATTTCTTTGTTTAATTTTTCAGACTCAAAGAATGAAATAACATTAAAATTTCGTGAATAAAAAAAGAATAAAATTTAGATGAAAAATAATTATAATGGTGAGGATGAATGTCAGATTGCCGAAAAAAAAAAAATAAAATAAAAGAAACTTGACAGCTATCTCCAGAAAAGCACATGTATGCCTAAGCAAAGCTGAGAGTAATTGATCTTTTAAATAAATAAAAAAAAAATACATATATATACGATGTTTTTCACGTTTATTTCAGACTAACTTTTAAGGATTTCTTGTTAATAATGACTATTTTAGTCTTTATATTTGCATGAATGAATAACCTTTGCTGAGAAGGGTAAATACAGAACGAAAAGCTCGCCCCAGCCCCTTGCCCTAATTGGAAGGATACCCACTATCAAGATATTCTCCTATGACGAAGGGTTACAGGTACTGAAACACCGAACTTTCCTTGAAGAAATTATCATGAGATAGGCCGCACTATACCATTGTTCTTGTAAATACCTACAAGAACCTTAAGACATTGAACCTCCATATGGAAAAGCCGCTCTTGTCCATTCAGGGGATGTTTAATAGAAACATGATCTGCCAGTCCTGATGGCCCACATCTTCAAACAGATTACACACTTTATTCAGAAAACTGTCATTAACAGATTTTGTGAAGAAGCATCAAGCATTGTACTTACCAGAAGCACCGGATGAGCAGTACAAGCACCATTGACAATCCTTACATTTGCTACAGTTTGGTCCTCTTTGAAAAGTTAAATATTCTTATAAGTGAATACTTCTAAACATTGGTCAACAGCCTTTGGTACTGCCAACATGTAAGATGGCAGAAACTGGCTACACCTCCTGACGATGACCCTTTTCAACTAGACCACACACCATGAAAAGTCGGTGATGCTATTGCTTTCCCCTTTAAGCTACCAAATGTATTAGTCAATTCCCTGTTTACAGGGGTCAGAAGGCAAACAATCAGAGATGAGCGCAATCCTCAACCTCCCGTCATCACTATACCCACCCGGCATTCTACATAATATTATATGCAAGCATTACTCTCATTATAATAAAGAAAGGCAGCTTCACCCAATGTGACCAGGATAGTTCTGATACTGCAAAATGTTACCAAGTAAGTTGTGTATATTACATGTATTATTTACTGTATTTATGTTATCCAAAAGCAACATGAAAAGCTAACCTAATATGCTATTAAGCATCAAAGGTTAATATTAATACTGGAAATTTAATGAATGATCTTTGCCCCACTTTAAAGGTGGTCATAAAAATTCTATTCCATTAAATTTCCAATCAAATCTGAAGTATCAAAAAAGAAGTTAATTAATATCGATTTAAAATGTAAGATGAAGCTAAAAATGCAGGACCTAAATAAAGTTGTGGGTATATTAAGCCGTTCTGTGTAAACAGTAGTCTCTCAAGGACATTTAAGTTATTTTTTCCATCTGTTAACATCGGATTATTTGTTTTCGAATAATTTTCTCAAAATGGATAACGAGTATTAATCATTTCGGATCTAAGACTGAGATTTACAGGATGAATGATAAGATTTTTCTACAAACTTAAAGTAATATTTATTCATTTTAATATATTATAATTAATCCGTATAATTTATATGAAAATTAAACATCTATGTATGTCGATGTTTTTAATGTAATATATATATATATATATATATATAGACCAAGAAAATGAGTTTTATTTCTGAATACTGCATTTACATCATATATATATAGCTCCTCCCGTTATAGGTTTGTATATATATATACTAACAATATTTATATATATATATATTTATATATATATCCAATAAATATATATAAACAAATAAATAAAATGAATGAAAAGACATCTACACCTCCCTTATAGCCTATTTAAGGGGGACTTTCAAAATATAAACATCTAGGTAATATTAAATTATAAATTTTAATCACATCATTATTTCACCTTCGCTATTCATTAATATTACTTCCACAACTACGTGAGAAACATTAGTTGATCCTCTTAATAGATACTGTTGAGAGTTCTTTTGCACGACCTATCCCTGACTTGTGATTCTGATGAAAGCGATCTCTTAATTAACTTACGGGAACAGGTAAGAAATCCACTGAAGGGTAATTTTTTATCCTTTACCTAGGCTTAATGGAACCTACCATCCTTTTATTTAAGAACATTCTTATTTAAACAACCACTCACGAAACTCCAGGTTAATCTTTGAAAGTATGAATAAATAATAACAACAGTAAATAAGAAACAGGCAAGGTAAGTAATCATTCAGTTTCTTTACTTTAAAATAAGTCATAAACATCTGCAAAGACAATCAGTTTTCACGTATTCATGATACAGATAATTTTTCCAAGCTATTTGATGAACATTAATACTTTTCATCTTTAAAGAACACCTTAAAAAGGTGAAGAATAGCTTGAAAGCGTGGTGATACTCCATTAGGGATAATGAGCTGCTCTCCAGGTGGGGTACAAAAGAAAATCAAGAGGAAGGAATAAAACAAGAAGAGGAGGAAACGAATGACAAAGGATGAGCAATGAGCGTTAGAAAAATGCACAAAATCATCCCTGCATGTATAGATGAAAGAAAACAAAATAGAAATGAAAAGACAGTACGTAAATAAATAATGTCTTTACACACACAGCCAGCTCTTCCACCTGTTCACGCATAGAGTATATGTCATGCAAAACCTTTTTTTTCTTATTTTCTGTTTATACTTGCATGCTGTATTTAAACTAAAGGACATATTGTAACATAAGAAAGTTTCACAATAGAATCAATATGAAAAACAGTTTACACACAAAATAAGTAGGCACATTGGAGTAACGGAAAGGCGTTCTTTTTTCTTTATCCATTTATTAATACTCCGAAGTTTTGTATCTCTTGATACATTTTCCAGGCTGAAAAAGCGATGAACTTAAACAGTAATTGTGTATAAACATTAAATACATACTTAACTAACACCACGTTTAAAGGACAATTAGAAAAAAGGACAACCTTAAAAACACTTAAAAGATATTTTAAAAGTATTTAAAAAGAACAGAACAGCAGAAGAAGGCCAGGGCCAATACAAAAAAGCAAAAGACACCTACCCACACGGTAGTGTAAAAGCAAACTGGCACAGGCAACCAATGCAAGTGGGTAGAGAGAAGGGGGTATAAACAAAGAGATCACAGCAGGTACGTTAAGCGATGAACAGCTGGGTGGAAGTTGATTGGTGATTAAGGGCAGGGCCAGTTAATTTAATCATAATAGATTCAAGTATGGTTAGTTCTTCTACGTATCGAGGTTCTCCCCACAATACTAAAATCCTTAGCATCTACATGTGTCTTACAAATTTTACTGTGATTTCTTACATTGGACTGCTCGGGATTGGATAATCGACAGCCTATTCTAAAACTAACTCCTTGATGAGAGGAGATTCGGGCTTTTAGCAGCCTCCTGGTACAACCGATGCAAGTGCCAAAATCACATCTAGGACAATTATATTTATAAATCACACCGGAAGTAAACAAGGAGCTAATCCTGTCTTTGACATGGAAAAGAGATCCAATGGTTCGTGGGTTTATTGGGAATAATTCAAGTTTAAGAGCAGGTAATTGTCCGTTGAATAGTCTGATACATTTTTTCCGAAATCTATTGTCATGTAAAAAAGGAAATCTTGCATACAAACTTAATTTAGGGGGCACTATGGACTAAAGGTGGGGGTTAAGTTTCAAATTGAACAATTTGTTGAGAGCTCTATGGACAATCACTGGTGGTAGTAATTATTCTTAAAATAATCAGTGAGGATAATCACCTCAGCATGAAATGCGGACCAACTTGAGGTCAGGTTAATGGCTCTATGAAGGAGAGTGGACAAGGAATTCATTTTAAAATTGTAAAAACATGAGCTATAAAATTCGTTCCAAGACCAGTAAAAGTGTTCTTCCTGTAAATACCTGTATGGAAACCAATTTCATCCTTAGTTACCTTTACGCCCAAAAGGGGGAGAGAATTATGGGTTTCAATCTCAATGGTAAATTTAATGTTCTGGTGTTGCGCATTTAAATGTTCCAAAAACGCGTCAGCATGGTAGTCAAATCTAAAAGAGCAAATGTATCATCAACGTAACGTTTATAAAAGAGTGGACGGAAATCAGAAGGATTCATCTATAGCTAGCTCCTCCAGGAGTTCATAAAGATGTTGGCAAAGGTTGGTGCCAAAAGGACTGCCCATTGCCATCCCCTCTATTTGTTTAAAAACAGTACCATTAAAAATGAAGGTTGTGTCCAGCACAGCCAACTCTAGAAGTGATTTAAACTGAGTTTTTAATATTGATTAAAATAGGAATTATTAGTAGGAAATAACTTTTTAACATGATGTCTATAGTTTCAGCTACAGGAACATTTGTGAACAGCGATTCTTGACCATGAACAAATCTGGGTCTTGATTAATGACTTCGTCTTTGAAGGTGGTCGAATTAGTCAAAGTGTACTGATTATTGGTAGGGGCTGAAGCAATGGGACAAGGAACTTGGCTATTTTATAGCTGGAAGTATTAATGGAGGAAAGAATGGGTCCAAGGGGAATTCCGTCCTTGTGTATTTTGGGCAGGCCATACATAACTCCGTATGTAGATCCAGTCAACAGGAGGTCCTGATAAGTATTGTCATCTATTGTTTTGTTTTGTTTAAGTGTTCTAAGGTATCTGTTAATTTTGTCTTCTGGTTTGGTAATGTTGTAAAGGTCAGGTCGACGTGTCACATAAAATGTTCATTTTCTGTATGTAGCTGGACCTATCAAGAATTACTGTGCCTGTGCCCTTGTCTGGACGAGTGATTATTATATTTTCGTCTTTCGCTAGGTCTCTAAGAATATCGTGGTTTTTTGGTAAAGAAAGGGGCCCATCTAAGTTTAAGATGGTTGAAGGTATTGTGGGCAAGGGCTGAAAATTGAGATCTAAAAAATTCTACATTGTTACAGAAAGGAAGTCTAATTATCCTCTGAAAGAGCATTTCCAGTGGTAGAAAGAACTGTTGGTTGTTTGGTCATTAGTTCGGGAGGCCAAAGTCCGGTCCTAATGATAATAGAAACTCTTCTCTCTTTGATGGGGTGCGCTTGGAAAAATTAA
Source organism: Macrobrachium rosenbergii (assembly GCF_040412425.1). NCBI lineage: Eukaryota > Metazoa > Arthropoda > Malacostraca > Decapoda > Palaemonidae > Macrobrachium > Macrobrachium rosenbergii. The sequence goes on along the minus strand of NC_089783.1, from coordinate 5,032,576 downwards.
ATACAGAACGAGTGTTATTATTAAGAGGGGGAACGGTGATGCCGAGATTTCGTAGTTTCTTGAAATGTCTTTCTCCTGTAGTTTGAACGAGAGGCAATAGCCTTGTTGAACAAGCTATTAAAAATGACAGAATCCAGCAACGTCAGTAAGTCAAGCACTGTAGTCCCATGTCTAGTCAATGTCATGCACACGGTTCAGTTCTCTGGTCTTAGATCGTATTTCCAAATCGGCGAGATTCTTAGTGGCGTCGGTATAAAATTCAGAATTATAAAGAGAGGCTTTGTACACTTTAAATTTAATGAATTTCTGGATAACGTATTAAACTGGCAATATCGCAGGAAGTTGAGGTCCAGGTTTATCTTGTTATATTTCTTGGTAAATTTCTCCAGGAGGCGACACCTGTTCAGAAGGCGTGGGTCGTATCTTGTTCATATCAGCGAGTGGGAGTCATCCACCACCCGCGAGCGAAGACGGAGGAGGAAAATAGCGGCGAAGAGGAAATTTCCAAGGGCCATGGTGTTGATGTTTAAAGGTCGCTGTTCAGCAAGGGTCCATCCGAAATAAAAAATGAAGACAGGAGCGGACACTCAAACAACAAGCAAATTGGAGTAACAGAAAGGCGTTCATTTTTCTTTATCTATTTATTATTACGCCGACGTTTCGTATCTCTTGATACATGTTCCAGGTTGAAAAAGCGATGAACTTAAACAGTACTGTGTATAAACACTAAAAGGTATACACATTATATACTAACACCATATTAAATGACAATTAAAAAAAAAAAAAGGACAACCTTAAAAACACTTAAAAATATTTTAAAAATATATTTAAAAAGAAAGAACAGCAGAAGAAGGCCGGGACCAATACGAAAAAAAAAAATAAATAAAATAAAAAAATTAAAAACTAAATAAATAAATAAAAAAGACACCTACCCACACCGGTAGCGTATAGCAAACTGACACAGGCAAGCAATGCAACGGGCAACCGGGGCGAGAGAAGGGGAGGGGGGGAGTATAAACAAAGAGGTTACAGCAGTTACGTTAAGCGATGAACAGCTGGGTGGAAGGTGATTGGTGATTAAGGGCAGGGACAGTTAATTTAATCATAATTATTCAAGTTCTTTCTTCCACTGGAAATCGGGTTCTTTCACAATACTAAAATTAGCATCTACATCCTTTCTTACAAATTTTGTTGTGGTTCCTTACATTGACTTTTGAGATTGATAATCGACAGCCTGTTCTAAAACTAATACCTGATCAACAATCTTAAACCTTTAGCAGCCTTTCTTTACAACTGAAAAAAGATCACATCGACAATTATATTTATAAATCACACGAAGTAAACAATAATCTTGTCCTTGACAAGGGAAAAGGATACAGTAATTCTTGATAGGTTGAGAGGGAGCTACATTAACTTGAAGATTGAATCGGGTAATTTTCCGTTGAATAGCCTGATGCATTTTTTCCGAAACATTGTCAAAAAAGGGAATCTTGCATACAAACATAATTTAGAACACTTAAACTAAAGGTGGGGGTTAGATGACAAACTTATCAGGACAGTCCATACATAACTGGATCTACATACGGAGTTATGTATGGACTGCCTAAAAATACACAAGGACGGAATTCCCTTGGACCCATTCTTTCCTCCATTAATACTTCCAGCTATAAAATAGCCAAGTTCCTAGTCCCATTGCTTCAGCCCTAACCAATAATAAGTACACTTTAACTAATTCGACCACCTTCAAAGACGAAGTCATTAGGCAAGATAATGATTTGTTCATGGTTAGTTTTGACGTAGAATCGCTGTTACAAATGTTATATAGCTGAGACTATCGATATATATTTAAAAAGTTATTTCCAACTGATTTCCCTATTTTAATCAATTTAGCAAACTCAGTTTAAATCATTATTTAATTGGCCTTGGAGTTCTGACTTGACACAGCCTTCATTTTTAATGGTACTGTTTTTAAACATTTAGGAGGGGATGGCTATGGGCAGTCATTGGGACCAATGTTTTGTAAACATCTTTATGAACTCCTAAGGAATTATATCGATGAATGTCCTGATTAGAAGTCCAAAATTTATAAACGTTAAATTGATGATACATTTGCCCTTTTTAGATTTGACTACTCTTGCTGACGCATTTTTGGAACATTTCCAAGATGCGCAGCACCAGAACATTAAATTTACCATTGAGATTGAAACCGATTACTCCCCTTCCCACGTAAAGGTACACTTTAGGATGAAACTGGCTTCCATACTGGTATTTATAGGAAGAACACTTTTACTGGCCTTGGAACAAATTTTTATAGCTCGTGTTTTTACAATTTTAAAATGGAATTCCTTGACCACTCTCCTTCATAGAGCCATTAACCTGAAATCAAGTTGGTCCGCATTTCATGCTGAGGTGATTATCCTCAATGATTATTTTAAGAGTAATTACTACCCATCAGTGATTTTCCATAGAGAGCGGGTCTCAACAGATTGCTTTAATTTGAAACATTAACACCCACCTTTAGTCCATGTGCCCTCGAAATTATGTTTGTATGCAAGATTCGGACTTTTTACATGACAATAGATTTCGGAAAAAATGCATCAGGCTATTCAACGGACAGTTACCCGCTCTCAATCTCAAGTTAATCCCAATAAACCTAACTGAACCATTGCATCTGTTTTCCATGTCAAGGACAAGATTAGCTCTTGTTTACTTCCGTGTGATTTATGTATAATTGTCCAGGTGATCTCGATCAGTTACATCGGTTGTACCAGGAGGCTGCTAAAAGTCCGAATCAGGCAGTTCATCAGGAGTTAGTTTTAGAACAGGCTGTCGATTATCCAATCCCGAGCAGTCCAATCTGATTAAGGAACCACAGCAAAATCTTGTAAGCCCTTTGTAGATGCTCATTTTAGTATTGTGGGGAGAACCTGATACGTGGAAGAGTTAAAAACTTGAATCCATTATGTTTAAATTAACTGTTTCCTCTAATCACCAATCAACTTCCACCCAGCTGTTCATCGCTTAACTACCTGCTGTAACTTTATTTTATACAAAGGCCCCCACCCCCTTCTCTCCCCTCCTTGCATTGCTTGTCTGTGTCAGTTTGCTTTACACTACCGGTGGGTAGGTGTCTTTTTATTTATTTATTTAATTTTTAATTTTTTTTATTTTATTTATTTTTTCGTATTATATATATATATTATATGCTGTTCTTTTCTTTTAAAATATTTTTTAAAATATTTTTAAATATCTTGTGAGTGTTTTTAAGGTTGTCCTATTTTTTCCTTTTAATTGTCATTTAATATGGTGTTAGTATATATATGTATATTTTAGTGTTAATACACAGTACTGTTTATAGTTCATCGCTTTTTCAGCCTAGAAGATGTATCAAGAGATACGAAACGTCGGCGTAAAAATAAATGGATAAGAAGAAAGACCGCCTTTCTGTTGCTCCATTTATATATATATATATATATATATATATATATATATATATATATATATATATATATATATATATATATATATATATATAGGATTTTCTGTTTCATACACGTGACATTCTTATATTCACAAATACTAAGACATAAATATCGTTTAACATCCAAGTCGTTTCTGTATGGAATAACATTCTGAGGGGAATCATAACTAATAAATGCTTCGTCACCGGTAACATTCATGAAGGACAGGTACCCCAGGTTTAGGAACGACGATGTGCAGATGACTTTGACCACTGAGCCATCATATATATACACTATGTTCTAAGTTCCCTAACACCAGGCTCCCCGGGCGTTGGCCAAGATCTTACTGAAATCAATCCTGACCTTGGGAGTTTTAAAAAACAGACTTACCACGGCAGCCCCAGCCTAAAATTTCCGATGTTATTGTATTGCCTGAGCCTTACTGTTTATACAAGACTGTTTTCCATTACTGTAAGCCTTACTTAACAATGTACGCATTTATAACTTCGTTATTCCATCATAACACTCATCAGGTCTTGAATGTTAGACATAATGAATATTTTTCTCTTCACTCAAACTTATCTTTGCACAGCTCTAGAGCAAATATTTAATCGACATGATACTCCAAAATTTATAAAATCACACACATCAATTTATCAGTCTCCCGTGTTTGTACAAATGTTCTATATGAAAGGTTATATATACGTTAATCTGTAACGTTCTAATATTAATTTTTTCCTTCTGGAATACTTCCTCGTGTAAATATATACCTTGCACTTGTTAGCCAGACTCGGAAATTGACTTCTAAACATTACAGCTCATTCCTTAATTTAAAGTCCTGTCTTGTCCTGCAACTTTCCAAAATTAATCATTTCACGAAATTTATTTCTGACAGTCTTTCCCAGTCAATATGAAATTGACATCAGCCTACTTTCTTGAATATTAATTTCCCAGTCTCTTCTGTAGGAAATTCAACGACTATCTCAATGTTCTGCACCTAAAGTAGCTAACATTAGCTTAACTTTTATTTATGCCTTGGCTTATATTTTGTAACCATTAGCCCAGTGAGTATTTCTGCCATAATTTTATTTCATGCATAACATATTTTCATAGTCTGGGCATCATTCCCCTCATCCGTTTTGATGCAGTTATTTATTGCCCTGTTTCACATCCTCTGTCCATCCTCTGTCCTTTCCCAGATTGTGTGTGCAGGATCTTTACGTGACTTCCCCTTCAGCCTTGTAAAAGCATTCGCCATTCCTCTCTCCTTTTCCCTTCAATGAACTACTATTGTTATTTCCACTCTTATGGTCTCAAACGCGTCCCAGGAAATTTCCTCCTTGGGGTCCACCATCCTGATATCTCCCTGTTCCAAACAAATGATCCATCCAGGCTGGAGGGCTGAATCCTAAACCTTTCAAACGACCTATCAATCATTGCTTTTGATGTTCATTGCTGCTCAACATGGAGAAAGTCAGCTTCATCCCAATCTCCAGAAATGAACCACAAAACCATGCAGTCTTCATTCACAACTAAAATTATTTTGGGCTTGCTGACGAACGCTCATTCATACACGTATATTTATATTATATATATATATATATATATATATATATTTATATTTATTTATATATATATATATATATATATATATATATTATCTATGTATATACTATATATATATATATATTTTGATATGATAAAGGATACAGTATATATATATATATTATATATTTTTGCGATGATATATATATATATATTTTATTATATTTCTTTTATATATGACTATTTATCACATTAATGTGATTTAGCTATCCAGAACGTGAAATGAAGGATCCGCCAGCATTCCTGGCCTCTCTGAAATAATAACCAGGATTCGGTCAATCCATCTGATTTCCTCTGATCATAAGTCCAGGCTTATTATCAACTAACTCTGTCA
>NC_089783.1:5012176-5019676 GCF_040412425.1 Macrobrachium rosenbergii | reverse complement strand
AGCATGATTAAATATTTTTCTAACATTTAAAAAAAACAGTTCTTTATGTTAATGCAACTATTGAATTTTTTTGCCATGTCCAATTTATAAAATTTCGCCTATTTGTTTCTTTTCTGTAATATATATATATATATATATATATATATATATATACTGTATATATATATATATATATATATATATATATATATATATATACATATATATATATATATATATATATATATATATATATATATATATATATATATATATATATATATATATATATATATATATATATATATATATATATATATATATATATATATATATATATATATATATATATATATATATATTTACATATTCATTTATTTATTTATTCATATATATTTATTATACATAGATTATATATATATATATATATATATATATATATATATATATATATATATATATATATATATATATATATATATATATATATATATATATATATATATATATATATATATATATATATATATATATATACATATATATATATATATATATATATATATATATATATATATATATATATATATATATATATATATATATATATATATATATATTTATATATATATATATATATATATATATATATATATATATATATATATATATATATATATATATATATATATATATATATATATATATATATATATATATATATATATATATATATATATATATATATATATATATATGTATATATATATTTTATATATGTATATATATATATATATATATATATATATATATATATATATATATATATATATATATATATATATATATATATATAACAAATATATATGAATAAAGGAGTAAAAGAAGTCCTTCCAGAGAAAGAAGAAAGAGAAATGCTAAAGACAGACCTCCCTCAATAACATACCTGTCAGCCACCAGATAGAATCACATTCGAGTTTCAGTCTTATTTGTTTTGTCTTAGGACAAGGACCACGTTATCACAGTAAACTTCAAAGAAATGGATATAAATCTCACAACTACCGGGACTTGTGCTCTAGGGCAGGACCTCCACACCTAAAAAATTCAAAAATAAAAAAGATTTCGTGGTCACAGAAAAATGTGTCATTTTGCAAAAAAACAAGATCTATAGTGATGGCAAAAGAAGTAGGTAAAGTCGGCATTGAAATCGTTATAACTTTCACCTTTTACGTATTTGGGACATAATCAAGAACACAATTCTATCAAATGGTACAGATGCTATGATGTTCTAATTTTATTAAAATACATTATGAATTACTTCTACTTGTAAGTCACATTATTTCACTCACTAGGTTGTGCATTTATGGTTGTAAGTTTATATTCAATAGTGAATTTTACCAACAAATATTTGGTATGGCAATGGGTAACCCTTTATCCCCACTCCTTTCAAACTTATATATGGAATTCTTTGAAAAATTATATTTTCCAAGTATCATTTATACTCCTTTAAAGAGGTATAGATATACTGATGATATTTTAGTTGTTTTGCCTGCTGATATTGATGTAAATGATTTACTCTCTAATTTGAATAACCAGGTACTACCATCCATTAAATTTAATTTAGAATTTGAAAAAAAAGACAATTGCTTCTCTTTCTTAGATGTTTTAATACATAGAGAACCATTTCAATGCCAATTTAGTATTTATAGGAAGCCAACAAATAACTTAACTTATGTCAATTTTTATTCAGGCCACCACCTTAATAACAAAATATAAATTTTTTTCTTCTATTTTTATACGAGCATTACGCATTGTCATTCCCCAGTATTTAGATCAAGAAAACGAGTACGTGAGAAAAATAGGAACAGGTTTATGTTGCCCTTCACACATACTAGATATTTGCTATAAGAAATACCACAAAAAGTTTTATAGTGAACGTACCATGGAGAAAGAAACCCTAAAGAACATTCTTAGCTTGCTTTATTTTAGTGGTTTTGAAAACATAAAATCATTGTTGAAAATTTTTAACGTCAATCTGGATTTGTGCATTGTTCATATGGCTGACTGCATGATTTATAAATTACGATATGTCTAGTCTACATCATCTCAGGTATATATGTATATAAGAACGTATTGTATGATTTTTCCCATCGTACGATAAGATCTAACTACATAAGAACACTGTCGATTACAATATGGTTTACAACAAGTTGTATCTAGGATGTAATGCTGAAACATAAAAAAAAAACATATAGTAATCTTTTGAAGTACAGCGAAAACTTGAACTTTTTTTTTTAACAAATTCAAAAGCTTGTAAGCACAATTATAGGATCTTTTGAGATTTAATTCTTTACCAGCGATGTGGAATTTGTTCTTGATAATGAACTACACGGTATGCACATTATACAACCCTTGATACAGTCACAGGCAAAAGTGATGAAATCACAAAGGAGGAAGTAAAGCCTAGCCACAAGAGACAGATATGGAGGTCAGGGGATACAAAGGAAGGGGTAGGGCGTAGGGCTTTACTCTGCAACCTGATAAATTATGATGAAAGCGAAAAGTAGAAGTAGTAGCCTTTCTCGATCAGTATAGAAAGCGAGTGACATATAACATACAGAACGCTAACTATACCCAAGAAATACACAGGCACCTCTTCAAGCAATATAATTTGAAAACATTTAGCAAATTTATCCATTTAGAAGTGTGCGATCATGTAAACGCAAGTCTTCTTTATGGGTGACAATGCTTTTTTTTCTTTGTCATCGAGAAGAACACGGGAACTCATCCCAATGGTTCTTGTTGGTGTTGTGGAAACTAGAATAATGTTCAACAAAAACCTTGGCCGGATCAGTGGTGGGTGGTACTGGAATCAGGTTCTTGCTTAATTTTCACATCATCAGCAGTGGTTCATCCAAACTGAAGCTTTTTTATTATGTGTATTATACTGGTACTCACTTTCTATACTTATTGAGAAAAGAATCCTACTTCTACTTTTCGCTTCCTTCATAATTTATCAGGTTGTGGAGTAAAGCCCTATGCCCTACTCCTTCCTTTATATCCCCCGACCTCCATATCTGTCTCTTGTGGTTGGGCTTTACTACCTCTTTTGTGATTTCATCACTTTTGCCTATGATTTCAGTCCTTTTTATCAATGAAAACGCCCTAGAACAAGAAAAAATGTAATAACGCAGGGATGGGGTTGTTTAGATTTTAGATACAGTTTTCTCAGACCTATTTGGCTTCTCCATGTTAATGGTCAGCTCAGATTATTTACTGCATAATTATAATATATATATATATATATATATATATATATATATATATATATATATATATATATATATATATATATATATATATATATATATATATATATATATATACGTATATTTATACATATTTGCCCTAGATACTTGATTCTGGGTGGCAACAGATGAACACAGGGAGTTCTTTATATTATCAAAGAATCTAGTGTATTTTATTAAAAACATCTGACTAAATAGACCGATTGAGGAAACTCCATATACGTATAAATCAAGGGAATACTGTGGCTTAGGGTCTTCTTTGTGTGAGGGAAGCTTATGTAAACTCAAGGGTTCTCTTAATTAATTATATTTACATAATAAACACAGATCAGATGAATGCAGAATTACTATGAAGGTAATAATACAGGCCTGGTAAATGAATGAATTCTACACAGGAGAAATATTTTACGTCAATGATGTCTTCATAACAGGAACATCGCAGAGGGGTAGATTAACGGGTGGCATAAGGCCACTGCACATGTGATAGAGCCAAGAGTGGTTCCACAGCCAGGGCTGATCTGCAAGATATGCAAGACAGTTACTTGCAAGAATAATAAGGCGTTAAAAGGGAACTGAGGGAATGCACAGATGGTGCTAAATAACTCAGTTCAATACTAAATGCATAATTACGTTAACACTATATGCTCCAAAACAAGTTACTGAAGGTGATCACACATATGGAAATAGAAAATAAATCAGGCAGAGAAATAACAGGATTGTGACTGACCAAGAAACATTATTCTAGTACATTACCTTCGTCAAGATGACGATGTCCTCATCTAATAGGGGCGCCAACGCTGGAGAAGGGAATTAAAAATGCCACAACAAAAGTATACTGGTCCGAACCTCAAGGTCCAACATGTGGAGGGTACAAGGGACAGGCCAAGTTAAGGACATCTGACCTTGGTGAAGTTCTGAGTGCTTCTCTCTCTACTCCAGTTGCATGGTTTATTTTTAACCTCGGGAATTACTCCTTGGCATCCAGGTAGGTGGTGCAAAGGTCAGTCTCTGCCTTGTTTCTATAGCGAACATGTGAGCATTCAGTCAGCCCTCGTGGAGAATTCACCATCCCTGAGTGGCATGGCACCAACTTTCTCTTTTCTGGCTCTTCCCTTGTCCATTGTCTGGCACCGGCGAGGAAGACATCCTTAAAGGCCACACCTAGAATTAAGGCCCTAAGGCAGTCATTTTGAACAGAAAGAAAATTAGGCTTAACCATCAGGGAGATGGAGGAGAGAATTGATGAATGGGCGAATGAACCCACAGTCCTTTCTATTTAAGAAATAATTTTTAGTTAATTGTATTCTCTGTTGGTTACATTATTGTGGTAAATGGTATATATATATATATATATATATATATATATATATATATATATATATATATATATATATATATATATATATATATATATGAATTTCCTTAAAGTAATATCACAGTGTAATATGGAAACACGAAGGCCCATGAAACACAATTTGAACGTTGCAGCCATATATTTGAGCACTTCCTTCTGTGCCCATGTTCACTGGTAAAATGTGGGGGCACAGAGGAAGTGCTCGAAATATATGGTTGCAACGTTCAAATTGTGTTATATATATATATATATATATATATATATATATATATATATATATATATGTATATATATATATATATATATATATATATATATATATATATATATATATATATATATATATATATGTATATATTCAAAAGAAGGCATCGTGGTTATTACATATAATAATGGGAAAAATGCGTTAAAGGAGAAGAAGAAAGAAGATATATATGTATATATATATATATATATATATATATATATATATATATATATATATATATATATATATATATATATATATATATATATATATATATATAGATTATATATATATATATATATATATATATATATATATATATATATATATATATATATATATATATATATATATATACTGTATGCATATATATATGCATATATATATATATATATATAACAACATATATATATATATATATAACTTTATATAATATATATATATATATATATATATATGAATTTCCTTTTTAAGTAATATCACAGTGTAATATGGAAACACGAAATCCCATGAAAACACAGTTTGAATTGTTGCAAATTATATATTTGAGACTTCCCTCTGTGCCCATGTTCACTGGTAAAATAGCAGCTGTGAAGGAAAATTATGGGTTGCAACGTTCAAATTGTGTTATATATATATATATATATATATATATATATATATATATATATATATATATATATATATATATATTATATATATATATATATATATATATATATATATATATATATATATATATATATATATATATATATATATTATATATATATTTATATATATATATATATATATATATATATATATATATATATATATATATATATATATATATATATATATATATATATATATATATATATATATATATATATGCATATATAATATATATATATATATATATATATATATATATATATATATATATATATATATATATATATATATATATATATATATATATATATATATATATATATATATATATATATCTATATATATATATCTATATATATATATATATATATATATATATATATATATATATATATATATATATATATATATATATATACATATATATATATATATATATATATATATATATATATATATATATAGATATATATATATATATATATATATATATATATATATATATATATATATATATATATGTATATATACGATATATATATATATATATATATATATATATATATATATATATATATATATATATATATATATATATATATACATATACATATACATATTTGCTATTCTTAATGTTTTACTTTATTCCAGATATTTTGCTACTGCTCCAGTAAAGAAATTGACTCCATTCCCTCACTCTTAAAAGAAAAAGGTGAGAAGGGATCAGGCATTATTGGTAAGGTTTCCTTTAGGCTATGAATAATCCTGTAAAGTGAGTACTTATAATGCCCTATGCAGCGTGTAACAGTTGTGCGGGACAATGACTAATCCCTTTACAGCCCAGTTGTTTTTCCTTTTTTTCCCGCACGTGGCTGATTACCATTCGTAATACGGAGACAGAGTTTGAATAAAAGGTAAAGTGGGGTATACATAACGAATATAAAAACACTGCGGCGGGAATTTCAGACTACAGAAAATTGTTGGGACATATAATATATATATATATATATATATATATATATATATATATATATATATATATATATATATATATATATATATATATATATATGTATATATATATATATATGTATATGTATACATATGTATGTATGTTTGTATGTATGTATATGTATATATATGTATATATACATACACACACACACACACACATATATATATATAGGCTATATATACATATATATATATATATATATATATATATATATATATATATATATATATATATATATATATATATATATATATATATATATATATATATATATATATATATATATATATATATATATATATATATATATATATATATATATATATATGTGTGTAAGTGTGTGTGTGTGTGTGTGTGTGTTTGTGTGTGTGTGTATATATATATATATATATATATATATATATATATATATATATATATATATATATATATATATATATATATATATATATATATATATATATATATATATATATATATATATATATATATATATAGTTAATACTGAAGCCAAGTAATAATTTCCCAGCTCTTGACGGGTAAATAAGTACGGCAGATTTGGTATTAACTTCACATTCCTTGGTGACTAAATGGGTTGATCGTCGAACTGAGTTGTTGGAAGGTACTGTGTCGAGGGATCGAGACCCAATGGTACCATCCATTTATCACTTAAAAAAATTCCCTTTCGGTGACAATTCCCCATCGGCGATATTCCCGAAGAAGTATGAATTGGATATTAAACGACATTCGTAGCTTCATGACTGTATATAAATTACAGTGTGGTAAAAATTTCTTAATAAGAGTTCCCTGTTCCAAGCGTACCAATGAGCTATCATGGTGGAGGTGTGTTAATGACGAAGCCAAGAGCAACTCCCTCGCTCTCGACGGGTAAATAAGTACGGCAGATTCGGCATTAAGTTATTCCTCCTTGGTATATATA